>NC_142811.1:21199452-21211952 GCF_049724085.1 Artemia sp. Qi Xiang Cuo
TTGAACCCCCCCCCCCGAAATTTTTGACCGACTCAAAAATAAGTCGAAATTTAGTAAAACCTAGGTAAAAATCAGTAAAATTAGTCGAAAACTGAGTCAAAAATTAGTAAACCCCCCCCCCCCAATAAAGGTCAAAAATTAGTAAAACCCCCCTGAACAAAAATCCTGGATACGGCCCTGATATATATATATATATATATATATATATATATATATATATATATATATATATATATATATATATATATATATATAGTAATTAGTTCAGATGTTTATAGGAATTACAAGTAGGTTTCGAAGTCTCGAGTTGGTTTTAAAGGCATTTTGAGAAAGTTTCAGCCAAAATACGTGTCCCAGGGTAATTGGACCGCTAATGGCAGATCAAATGAGAGGAGCTGTTTGCTGTTTGTATATATATATATATATATATATATATATATATATATATATATATATATATATATATATATATATATATATATATATATATATATATATATATATATATATATATATATATATATATATATATATATATATATATATATATATATATATATATATATATATATATATATATATATATATATAACCCCAGTCATATATATCAACTTTCAATGCTACTGATGACGGTCACTGTATATGTGACCGAAATATCTGGTGTTTTTGTGAATTTCTATCACTGTTATCATCATCACTGTCTATTAAAAGGATTTTATCCCTATTTGAACTTTTATATATATATATATATATATATATATATATATATATATATATATATATACTACGAAAACTTTACGAAAAAGAAAGTTTTTTTTAAAGAAATCTAAAGGCCATATTAAACTTCAGATCAGTAGAAATAGAAGCCTATAATAACTGAAACTCAAAACGACCAGAAATTATTATTAAAGAATAAAAAAGGAAAGGTGAATAATTGGTATGGCTGTAACACTGCATATAAATTTATATAAATGTATATATATTGGGCTGTAATAATGCAAAAGGTAAATATAACATTGGTTTAAGAATGGAAAGAAAGACAAAGAATGAATTTACAACGATAATCAAGTTCAAAATAAGTTCTATTTGAACAATGCCATAACGTAACGACATTTGATTATGATATTTGGCACTTCGAATTGATATTTCAGTTTTAAAAGTTTTATCATTTTTTTCTCAAAGGGAAATTACGTGGTGGGCATGAATGTAGACTTGCAGTTAAATTAAATATAGTCACTTCCACTTTTCACATATGTCTTTTTATATTGGTTTAATTTTTATTGTCTGTAGTACCGAGGAGCTTATTAAGGAGATAATCAAAGAAAGTTTTTCAAAAATTGTACCCCTTTGTTAAAAAAAAGGGATAATCAAATATTTAAACTACTAAAACTAAAATAATTACTTGCTTGTTTATTTTCCTTGATAGGTACGTCTCTCGATTTCCCGATTCTTAAATTTTACTTCGTTATATGCACGTGTGCGAAAAAAAATATTATAAATTGCTCAAGGGGGAAGTCCTCGCAGCCAGTTTCCCAGTTCAGGCCTATACACTCAAACCCAATTGGATTTGTTTTCAACATTGATTGAAAACGAAACTAGCTCTTATCTCTGCTCTCCGCCAAAACAGGTAATTAGCCTTTTTCAAGTCACACAGGAACTACAATCTGAGAAAATAAATATCACGATGTGAAAAACAAAAATTATAAACCATCAAGTGGTGGATCAAGAGGGGGGGGGGGTGAGGGGGCACCCCCCCCCCCCTAACGTAGTCTCAAGCAGTGTAATTTACTTAATTAACGTAAGTTTGCACTAATTAAACTTGCTCCGAACGAAGTTTATCGGATCATCCTATTTTGCGCCCCCCTTAAAAAAAATCCTGGATCCGCCCCTGAAACCATCACACCTATTCCACCAGTTATTAGAAGAAGAAAAAAATTTCCTTATTTTCACAAATTTCATCAACCCCCCGCCCCCATTTTTAGAAATCCTGCACAGGCGAATCAGGTAAGTCCACAGTATATAAATAATATATTTAGTCAAAATTTGTATATAAATTAAGTCATACCTGTGAGATGGGACAGTTACAAACCACTTGGCCGGTTCACCAAGTTTTTTTCTGCTTTCGCAATGACGAATAATACTATTTCGAACCATTTCTCATTGATTGACGCATACACAATAACCCGCTAAAGCATGAAGAAGTGGGAGGAACTTTTTGTTCGCACCGAGAATGAAGAGCCAGAAATCATCTGCGGTAAACTTACTGCTAATTATATATACAGTCGTCATCACTGTAGTATAAAATATTGTAATCTCTATTTGCAGACTTATCTTCCTATTCCTTCAAATATTTTTTTTAACTGTAAAAAAGTACCCTGGGCCTTGGCTATTTTACTTTTTACGTCTTCACTATATCCACTGTTTTTTATATCTGATTTTTGATATATCATTTAGGCTAATAGCTAAGTTCATTCTGCAAACCTTGGCGTTGAAAAAGGAATTAATGAATAAATAGAAAAATGAATAGATTAATGTATAAAATAAAAACAAATAAAAGTGCAAAAAAACTATCACCAATTCTACGACTCGGTCATCAGTGTAGAGGGGATTTTGTATAATATGACGCTCCAAAATGCGATTTTAGCTCTCCTCTTTTTCTTCTTTTTTTACAGTTTTTGTGCCAGGGAATGGACAAATAGTGGAAGAGGATAAAGATATTCCAGATGGATTTAAAACAGACGGTACAAAACTTGTTGATGTCTTTTGTGTCCCTGTATATTCCATAATGAAGGCAGTAAACATGCTTTCTTTAGATATTTTCTTCCTTGATGTGGAAGGGCCGGAGTTGGAGATATTGAAAACAATACCTTTTGAAAAGATCCATGTTTCAATATTTGTTGTAGAACATAACAATGTCTCGGGAAAGTTGAAGAAATTAGAAGAATTTTTCAGTGAAAAGGGATATTTCCTCCAAGAAAGTTCTGTAATAGATTCGCTTTTTATTCGAGAGGAGTACCTTGAAAATGTAAAAGACGAATTTTCGAAACTCTTTTATGCTCGTCTTTATGAATGGTTATCTGTTTCACCTATTAGAGATTGAGCTATATTTTTGTATCATTTTTTATTCAATTTCAATAAAGTTTTCACGTAATAACACATGCCTAATTAAGAAAAAACCTTGGCGTTAATAATTATTCAAAATATGAGTATCAGCCCTGTCATACACAAGAGGACAATACTCATCAAAAGTACAAATGTATCGCTAGCGTTATTATGAAAAATAAGCTTTCTAATGGGGATAAATTCATCTATTTAGACAGTGAAAAAAAAAGGTACAGAAGTCCAGATATTTCGATCACGTCTTCAGTAGTATTTCTACTGAAGACGGTCGCTGGATGTTCGATCGAAATATCTGGACTTTTGTACCTTTTTTTCACTGTCTAAATAAATGGATTTATCCCCATTTGAAAACTTATTTTTCGTCATAGAAAAGCAGTGTTGTCTAAGAAAACAACATTTAATTAAAGGTGTTACGTCGAAGATAGCGTCATTATTAGGTTAAATTTACTTGCTCTACACTCATTTGAGGAAATAAACATATATTGTTGATGGAATTACGCCCCTATGGATGTGTAGTTGAATACAGCTCCAGAATCTGTAGTATCATGTTTCGAAACTTGTTAGGTCTTACGTTTTCTTCTGTTGGCAAACTGGCAAATAGAAGGGGTTGTATGCCTGCATTGTGCCTTGTTGCATATGGGTCGTATTGCCTTGTAAAAATATGGAAAGAGGTGTAAGAAACTAGCACAATTCACGATTTTGCTCATTTCTGAAATAATTTGGTCTTGCTTATAACTAAAAATCTTGGAAATATAGTAATGTTTTTCATAAATTTTTTTTTTAGAAATTTGCAAAGATTTCGTCAGTAATAGCGTTTAGCTCCCAACCCTGTAAGGAATGAATCCCGGTTTTTACCAAGAATTTTGCGTGTTGTCATGCTATCACGTATAAAATGATATCTAATAAAAGATACGAAAAAATGCAGTATTTTTGTGAAAAAATTAGATCTCACTTTAATTTAATCACTATTGACTCTGAAAAAAAAAAACGAAATAGAACTTTCAATTTCCAATTGAAGGAGCCTCCTCCCAAGTTTTATGATGACCATTCCATTAGAGGCCTTTTCTGGCAAACAAATTGTTAATCAACAATCGTGACAGCATATTTGATGATCTACAACTGTGGATCAACAATAGTTTTTGCGAGAACACTAATTTTTATTATTACTGCAAATAAACGGTAATCTTTTCAAAATCAATAGAATATTATTTTACGATTTTCATTTAAGCTTACGTTTACTCCTGTAGTTTTCACTGTTTATGCACTCTTCACTTAAGATCAAATTTTGAAAGTTTCATTTAAATACTACGGAAGTTTTTATATACCATTTGAAGGGAAAGGTGTGGGTAATTAAACAAAGCACCTTCTCATGTCTTATTTTAGGCAAGAGGTTGATAATAAATATAAAAATGTTCATATCAGATCATTTTTTTCTCTTTTAAAACAAGGACAAAACAACTTACCCCCTTGAGATTTACCGCTTGAATTTGACCAGCAACTTCGCAAACAACGATTTCAATTGTGTTTTGTTTTCACTCACAATCCTGAACAACTAGAACACGAGTGTTGACCAACAATATCTCAACAGAACGGATTGTTGATCATCAATGTTGACAAACAATATCACCAAGAGCCTTAGAAGTGGCCGGTAGTGAAGAAATAATAATACATCTTTTTATAGTGTGTGCCCTCTATGTGGGACACTTTGGAACAGTTATAAGTATTATTGTAGTATAGTATATGGTAGTAGTATATAATATAACTCACGATTGGGACTCGAAACATCGATGTCTATTAACAAGTAACCCCTTGCGAGGGCTTATTGTGTGAAAATAACCTGAACCAAGGACCGACTGTGACTATGCCCAAGCCTCGTGTTAATGGTTGCTTTGCTTGTGAATGAACAGTACAGTTGCTATTTAGCCCTGCAGAAAACTGTGCTAATTAGCATATGAATTTGGGCTAGAAGACAGATGTAATAATATTGAAAAGAGTTTTTTTTGGTACGGAAACGCTGCTTTTCAGTAGCGAAAAAGTAGGGTCGTGTTTGACGAAACTTTACGGTATTTTCAGTCGTAAAAAATAAGTTAGAGTTTT
Organism: Artemia sp. Qi Xiang Cuo; assembly: GCF_049724085.1. Lineage (NCBI taxonomy): Eukaryota > Metazoa > Arthropoda > Branchiopoda > Anostraca > Artemiidae > Artemia > Artemia sp. Qi Xiang Cuo. The sequence goes on from NC_142811.1 coordinate 21,204,670, forward strand.
GAGTTTCAGCTAAGACTGTATTTTTAATGATTAATTGGGATCTGTCCTAAATTATGCGAAAATCCTGTGATTAACTCTGCATTCCCTGCAGTTTCTATGCTTCATTTAATTGTATATTATTGTAAACAGTATGTAATTGTAAAAAGTATGGCAGGGACTTATGTAAAGTAAAAAGTTTTATTACTGTCAATTGAGATTCCGGTAAACAAGAAGCGGAAGCTTTGGGATTCATGCTTATATGTACAGCCGAACAATAACTTAAATGGTCGTTCACAAATTAAGTTTCCGTGGCAAAGTTCTGGGTCAATCAAGATTATCCATAAAAAAAAACGGCTTGCATGTTTAGCTAACATTTTTTATATGAACCTATCTAAGAAGGAAACAGGGCGCTGTGAGCATATTTTAGAATTTACAAATTGTAATAATAATTGTGATAATATGCTGGGAAATATTTTTCATAGGGACATAGCTTTAAAAGGGTAAAAGTTAGTCTAATCAGGGCTCTGGAAACACAAAACTATTTCAAATTTTGCCGTACGCGGCCTCTCTATCCCCCCAAGCTAAATTATTGACATTGGTCCTTATGGTCAAGTTGCACTTTTTGTCTAATTCTTAAAGACACAAGGATCGTTTAACTTGAATAAAAAATATTTTGAAGCACTGTGAAAATTTAGCATAAATAGTGGAGGGTCTAAGAGGGGGTAGAAGTCCCTCATATAAGGAATAACTACTATTCGTTTTAATGCCACTCTGTGCTTTCAGTTAGAAAAGTTACTTTCTTAAGTTTAATTTTATCATTTCTCTACTTAGTAGGACAGGGAAGGAATAATTCCTTAATAAAGCGACAAAACTCAAATTATGAAAAATTTTCAGAAAGATTGAAGTCAGTTTTATACCAATATCAATGCAAATATTCGTGTAATATATCAGTGCATATAATATTGGAAACCATTTTGTTTTATGACCTTTTCATGAAGAATCGAGCTTACTGGGTTAGGTGATATAAATACCTTGACCTTGACCAATACTCGACAATTAGACGAAATTTCTTACACCTTGACACAATACTCAACCAACTAAGCTTGAGAATTTACCAGTAGTGGGGGCATAATATATCCGAGCACAGCCCTCTGACGTCACGACACACCTGATTTTAGCTGGTAAGATTCCCAGCGAATGCCTTCCCTTTTCCCATAGAATTACCGTGAGAGCCCTGGCAAGACTCCCACCCCAGGCAGGCTTCACGGTATTCCAGGTGATATGACACAATATAATTCATTGGAATGTGTTCGAGGTAATAGAAAGGCAGTAAAAATAGAAAATTCTAAACGGATCTCCTAATCCCTCACACCTGTGCAATACGGTCAGCTGGAAAGATTTCTACGAGAGCCCTGTTTTTATTCCCCCGTGAAGTTTTTCTATTTAAAACCTCAGACGCCCATTTTATAGGAAATCTTTTCTAATATTTAGCTCTTCCGTTTAATGTTTTGTGAATAAGGCATATGCGATAATCTTGTGAAGTGATTTATTATTTCCTTTCCTACATGTATGTGGAATATGTGGAATACTTGTATATTGCCCAAATAAACAGAAGAATTGATTTCGATAATCGTGTTCGGAAAAAAAAACTTAAAAATATCTTATTGAGTAGATGTAAAAAATGCTTACATTTTTTGTTGTTTAGTTTTGTTTGTTTGTTTAGTTTTTCTGCTTAATAATATTAGAAAAAGGATATTTTTGTTTGATGATATTTTTCTGAATTTTGTTGTGATATTTTTATAGAATGATTGATTTCTGAAATCCTTGTATCGGCAATTTATAGCTTAAAAGAACGGGAATAAGTTTATGTATTGTTTTTTCAATAAATCAAGGGTAAGCAGTTTGCTAATTTAGGACCCAAAGCAGTGGATCTAATTAACGGAAATTTAAGGATGAAAGGATTAATTCCATTAAAAAGGAATGAAGACACAAAAGGGTATTTCCCAAAATTTAGTGTGGGAGCGTTTGATATTTTTCCGAAAAAAAAACAACAACAACAAAGGTCCAGAAATAAAAAAAAAATAGCTTCTCAGGTGCAAAATTTATTTTCTGAGGTGCTTTTTGTTTCACTACATTTGTGGATCACTAGCCTTGTGCTGGATAAATTCGTCACAGTGAACTAGTAGAAAACTAAGCAATATTTCTCAAATTATCAGAGCATAATGGCTGACATTAAAATCTATTACTTATGCTCGAAAAGTAAGATCCTGGGTTATCTTTTTCCAGAATTTAAAAAAATACTAGAGGTAATAGATTATAAAAACTATTACTAATAGTTTTTTTTTAAACGTATTCTTTCTTTTTCTATGGGTTTTATGCACTCCTTGATTTTGAGGGAAGTAAATAAATAAAATGATTTGTTGACTCATATTTTGTCACTTATCTTTGTTCTTGTATTTTTATCTGAATGTTTGTATAAGTGAGTGGCTCATTTCTAATAATAATGACGTCATTAGTCAAGTCATAATAATGACGTCGTTTCTTTCACAGATTACACACCCGGTGACGGAAGAATAATAGAGGGCAATAAAGGCATTCCAGAAGAATTCAGAACACTTGGCACACAACTCATTGAGGTGTTTTGTGTACCTGTGTATTCAATAATGACAGCAGTAAACATGCTTTCAGTTGATATTTTCTTTCTTGATGTTGAAGGTCCAGAATTAGAAATTCTGAAAACAATACCATTTGATAAGATTGACGTGTCAATATTTGTTGTGGAGCATAACAGCGTTCCTGGGAAGTTAAAAAAATTAGAAAACTTTTTCCATGAAAAAGGATATGTGCTTCAAGAAAGCTCCGTAATTGATTCCCTGTTTGCTAGAAAAGAGTATCTCAAGGAAAGTCGAGATTTTTCTAAATCATTTTACGATCGCCTTCATGAATGGTTTTTTATTGCACCTATTAGAGACTGAATTCTTCTCTATTGTTAGTTTTGCCTATTTTACTTTACTAAACTTCAAATACATGTTTAATGTTTAGCTTTTTTATGGTTCTTGTGTTGACCTTTTTGCCAAAATTACATACTAAATAAAAGAAAAACACTATGTGTATCCAGGTTGAGCGTCTGTGCAATATGCCAGGAAAAGCTATGGGTATTATATTGGAGCTTAGTATGTTGTTACAGATGTTGTAGCAAATCAAAAGACATTAAATATATCTTTTTTTCTAGAGAGTGTATCTGCGATATCTCAGGAACGGGTAAGAGTATTAAATTCAAACTTTCAGAGCACTTTGAGAGGATGTTGAACTAAATCAAAAGATCTAATGTGCGTCAAAGTTTGTCAAAAGGGTGTATCTGCAATGTCATTGAAATGGTTCAAGGAATTAAATTGAAAATGTGAGGGCATGTTATAGGGGGGGGGACAATTAATCTATGCATAAACTCAAGGTTGCAGCATGATGGAGATAGGACTCCTTCAGACTTATAAAAGCTCAAAGGTTATACTGCTTTCAATCAATTTATTCGAATAGTACTACCCGTACCCATCGATCCAAAGTACTACATAAAATCACCTACATAAAATCATCCTCCCCATCAAAACAATGTGGGGTCATAAGTGGGTACGTAAACACTTCCTCAATCAACTTGAAACTTATTTCCTTTAGTTCTTGGTTAAAAGGGATACCAATGCACAATAACAAATATCTTAGTCTTCCTGAAAATGGTGTTTAAAAAGGGGCACAAAAAGGGTTTTTTCTTTCCAACGGGTTGAACCTACAGCGAATAAGATCTTGGGACAGAGGTGCTCCTAATTTAAAAATGTAGGTTGATACCAGGTAAAAATCGCCCACACTGCATTAACAGCAATGACCCTAAATTGCGTAAGTCACCCATTGCTCACACAAAAATTTATAATACAGAATATGGCCATGCTTGGTCTTGGTTGTCCAATCACTGTTTGGTCTGAAACAAAGAAAGATTTTTGTCCCTAAATTTGGATTCGGCCGAAAAAGAACCAAGAATTGTTTCTTCAAACCTGAAACTTCCAGCGTTTCATTTGAAACGGTGTTTTTTTCTGATTATTTAGGACTCTAATACTTTTGTTTATTCCAGTTACTTTGACCGTAAAAATTTAGACTATTCCACATCAGAAACTAAAAGATTCATTATGCACACAAACGGGGACCTTTAATTTCGTCTCTTCTAACTGCTTTCAATTGACATTGGTTACATTCAAGGTTGCAAATCGTAGTAACTTGAATTTAACTACAGAAGTCACTTGAAGCGACATCCATCAGGAACGGTTGTGAAGGAAATACTGGTTTATTAGGCTTGTAAGGGTCAGAAACTTATGTACCAGGAGTAAAAGGCGATATATTTAAAATATAAGATTCTTTCCTTCTAAAGATGATTCGGGCAGAAATTAAACGTCCCCTAATTGAGTTCAAATACTACTTCCAAGAGTCTCAATTCTTAATCAGCAAAAAGAGAAATTGCATTTCTAGCTTCAGTCAGACAACGGCGCTAGTCGTTCGAATTTCGCTAAAATAATTAGTAGCAAAAATTGCTACGTACGATATTTCTAAGGAAGTTTAAATGGAAAAAAAACCGTGGGAACTCCTGAATCATCTGAAAAATCTCAAAGAGATTATTGGACGAGGGTTTGTGTCCTTGGGTCACATGGGCCAATGGCGGGCAGTCCTTACAGCGCATGACAAAAGAACTGCGTTTGGGAGTGGGGTAAATGTGTTTTTTAATTTGAATATGAAGTCATACCTGAAACGATTAGCACGAAACTATTATATTTTGGTCACCGTTATTGACATTGAAGTGACCCATTCCTTTATAACTATACAAGTAAATTCAATAAATAAATTGTCTTTTTTATATGTTTTTATTTCATTTATATGTCTACTTCTATTCCGACAATAGGTAACTAACTCGCAAGTTTTCTAGGCAGATGGTCCTAAGCGAATCTGATCTCCAGATAGCTCAAGAAAGAAGAAGCCACATTTATATGTCTACATATTCGATCCTCTCCCATTAATTGAGAGCGGCGCCACAATCTCCAGCGCTATAAGCGGCACTATCGGAGAAATTTCAATCGCCACAAAAAGCAAATCTTTTATCGCTACAAATAATAAATTTTTCCATCGCTACACTTATATCCCAGGGGTTAGGAAGCATGAAATTAGGTGATATAGAATTTTTTCCCGACTGACGGAGATACTAGAGACTCAGATGAATTTTACTTACAGTTACAGGAGAAAAAAGACAGGGCACCAGGTAGAAATATGATCTTTTTACTAGGAGATTTTAACACCCAGGTCAGTAGAAATAGGGATAGATGGTATGCTAGCCTAGCTAAACTTGGTGTAGGAAAAGAAAACAGTAATGGATACAGACTTTGGCAATTTTGTAGGTAGAGCAATCTAGTTATAACCAATACGGTGTTTGGTCATAAAATGGCTCATAAGTTAACATGGTATTCACGTGATGGTAAGACAGTAAATCTTATTGATTATGTTATAGTAAACCAAAGACTGGCTGGATTAGTACAAGATACTAGGGTATATAGGAGTGCCATTATTGATGTTAAAAGTAAAGATCATCATCTAGTAGTGTCAAGGGTTAATTTAAAGCTGAAATTTTGGAAGGGTAATTACCTCCCGGGAAGTTATAATGTTGGTAGACTCCAGGATGAGAATTTGGCATAAACTTTCCAGGAACAGTTGAATACTAAACTTGAGAGTTTAAAATTTGATAATGTGGAAGATGGTTGGAATAATTTTAGAAAAATGATCTGTGAAGTTGCTGAAGGTGTCTTAGGGAAGAAAGCTAGAACTCCAGCTAAGAATATCAGTGAAAAAGCATAATGTTTAATAGAAAGGAGAAAGGACTTGTACAAGAATTATCTGAGTGGTAGATAATATGAAAACAAACGGAATGTAAAGAAATTGCTGAAAGCATTAAAATATAAACTAAGGAGGCGTGAAGTGGAGGTCATGGATAAAATTGCCGAGGATCTGGAAGATGCAGCTTGACGGTAGAATAGTAAACTATTGTACTGGCATGTTAATAAATTGAGAGGAAGTAGTCAACCCGGACTTGGCCCAGTTAAAGATAGGAACGGGGCCACAGTTAGGGATAAGGAAAGAATTAAAAAGAGATGGGTAGAACATTTTGAGAATTTGCTAAACCGAGATAGATTTGCACGAAAAGATCTAGAGGAAAATGAAAAAGTTTGTGATACGTTGGATGTGAAGGAAGATTTATTTTGTGAGGAAGAATTAGCGACAGTACTAAAAGGATTAAAAAATAATAAGGCTCCAGGTGCTGATAGGGTGGTAAATGAGTTTCTTAAATATGGTGGCTCTTATGTTAGAAATAAGTTACTAAAGATTATAAATATGATTTTTGAAAAGGGGAAGTGCCTAACGTTTTTAGGAAAACCTTAATTAAGCCACTTTATAAGAAAGGTGATAAAATTGAGCGTGGTAATTATCGAGGCATTAGTCTGGTCCCTATAAGTAGCAAATTACTTAGTAATATGATACTTTTTAGACTGAGAGATGCCGTAGACAAAGTTTTAAGAGAATAACAGTGCGGTTTTTAGAAAACTTAAGGATGTGTCGGCCAAATTTTCACTCTTTGGTTAATAATTGATAAGTGCCTGAGTTGTCAAACACCTTTGGTCCTAAGTTTTATAGATTATGAACAAGCGTTCGATTCTGTTGATAGAAGAGCTTTAGTAAAGGTTTTATCCTTGTATGGTATACCAGACAAATACATCAAAGTGATTAGTGCTATGTACGAGAATAACACTGCTGCGGTTAAGGTAAAAAATGAGGTTAGCAGCTGGTTTTGTATTAAACCAGGAGTTAAGCAGGGTTGTGTTCTATCCCCCTTTATATGGATTATTTTGATGTACTTTTTCTTAAGGATCACAGGAAAGCTAATGGGAGACCACGGAATCAAATGGGGAGGAAAAAGTCTCCTGGACTTAGATTATGCTGAAGATTTAAGCACCCTAGATGAAAGTGTGAGCAAAATGAATCAACTTCTAGAGCTTTTGCGATTTGGTGGTATTATTAGTAAAGATGGTGGAAGCAGTGAATTTGTTAAAAGTAGAATAGCCAAGGCTCAGGATGTTTTTTTTACAGTTAAAAAAAGCTTGGAAGAATAGGAAGACAATTCTGCAAACCAAGATTAGAATATTAGAAGCTACAGTGATGACAGTGGTCAAATATGGCTCTGAAGCATGGGCGCTTCGAAAAGCGGATGAAGATTTGCTAGATGT
>NC_142811.1:21214452-21258298 GCF_049724085.1 Artemia sp. Qi Xiang Cuo
TAGCAGTAGTACTGTCAGTAGTAGCAGCCACAAGTAGTCACAGTTGCAGCTACAAATAGTCGCAGTCTCAGTTCCAAACAGTCATATTAGTAGTCGCAAGTAGTCACAGTCACTGTGTTAAGTTGCAGTTACAGTTGTGTTAATCTCAGGCACAGAAGTAAGTAACTTTAGTCAAAGTCGTAAGTAGGTGCAGACGCAAGTGGTTAGTGCAGTCAAAATTGAATGCAGACACAAACGCAGTTCCAAGTAGTAATAATTGCAGTCCCAAGTAGTTGGAGTCTAGGTCGCAAGTAGTCGGAGTTGCAGTTGGTTACAGTTCCAAGTAGTCATAATTGCAGTCAAAAGTAGTTAGAGTAAAGGTCGCAAGTAGTCGGAGTTGCAAAGCTCTTTTTATTTAGTTAAAAAAATTTAACATCAGTAGTAGTAGAATTGATAATAGTAGGCCTACTAGCCTTGAGAGTTTCAACTTAACGCCCTCGGCCTTACTGAGGTGTTGCTGATGGACCCTTTTGAAAACCAGCAGTGCCTTTTGGTTTAGTTTTATAGCAACAAATATTTATCTAGGAAGTTTTTGCCTTAAACTCTATTCCAATCCTAAGATATCCAGCCTTTACCAGTTACCACATAAAAAAAGCTGAGTGCCAGAGATTTGTGTTAATACTCAGGCAAGTTTTTGCGCTACCAATCAATCAGTGAGGGGTTTAAACGGGTGGTAGTCCCCTTCATGCACTGAATAGGCCTGGGCATGGTCTGAAAAATGTTCAGAAAATAGAAAAACATTTTTTTTAAATGAAAGTATGGAGCAAGAGAAATTATTCGGTACTGTTGCGCTTAATGGAACACACGAAATAAGTCAAGTTTGGTTAATGCTAATCAAAATAAATAAAATAGGATAAATATATAATAGTTTAAAAACAAATTTGGGCTATATATTTGCACATTAGGGGCGGGGGTGAGGGGTAAAGCACAGCGTATATTAAATACGTAACCTAACCGAAATTAGGTACCTCCCCCCCCCAACCCCTCCCCCCCCAAAAAAAACAGTTTAAATATTGTAAATTCAATGAAAAACACCGCTCTTCGATCAATTTAGATATCAATTACCCGCTTTACGGGTCTCCATTACTGCATATATATATGGGGGGCACCCCCTTCCTCAACCCTAAATTCTTCGGCTAAAGTATTATGTTTGATGTAAACGCCACTTGTTTTGGTGCAGTCGTTCTTAATTATGCCGGACAAAAGTCAAACTTTACTGCCAAGAGTAGGGGGCTAAGGAGGGGGCAGCCTCCTATCGTGCACAATATAATCTGTTTGTTTTAAGTTTTTATGCTGTTCTTTACTTTCATCTGAAAAAGTTTTTTTTTTCATTTAATAAATGCCTTAGCCTGGTCAATTAATTGGAAAGTACTTATTGTTTTCTCTTTTATAATTATCTAAAAATAAGCGAAGAATAGGAGAATATGTGAAATGACTAAGTAAAGCATGTGGAATAGTTCTTAACAATATAATGAATTGGCTGGGATGCACTTAAAGGGAAGATAACCCCCCAGTAATTTGGAGAAAAATCATTATATAGCCCATGTCCCTTGACAATCTGGATATGGACCTCCCTTGCTCCCCCAATAAAAATGTTGGTGCTACGACCCTGATTGGAGGGAATCTACTCCTTTCGTATCGTGTCTAAACTTGAAGGCGTCGCATATCGTTTATCGATAACTGAAGTCCCTCAAATCGAATTAGAAAGCATATTATTGAAGGTCAGTAGCATCCAACACTTTAAAGGAGCACTTGCTTGTCAGCTCAGTGCTATCAATTCAGTATCCAAACCTTATAAACTAGGGCTCTGTCATGCTTGCACCAGAGACTGGATCTCAGCCCATAGTTGCCGAGATTTTTAAAAACGGGCTTTAGAGCAACTCTTAAGCGACAGGTGTTTTACAAGTGATGTTGTTTTTAAATATCATTTGCAATTTAAATTCAAGGGAAGAGTAGTTTTTCATCATGAGATAAAATGTTGGAAAATGTTTATTGTCAAGATAGATAATCATCTCCAATGTCATATTCAAGCGAGGGGCTAGTGAGTTTGACCCCCCCCCCCAAATGTTACAAATGCACAAAAATACATTTTTAAAAACCCACCTCACCGAAAAAATAAACCCTGTAAAAAAAAAAAAAAATCTGGATACGAATCGGACCATCCCGCTCACCTGACTCCAGTAAATGCCCCAATTTCTCTTCTAATAACTCTCAATAAACCTTCATTTCGTAAGTATTTAATTTGATTAATAAATAAAATTGAAAAAGACAAGTCAGTTTTTTCTTGTTATTTTATTCATACAATTCACAGCTCTGTCATTATTAGCACTGATGTAAACCAAAGCTAGCAGGTGGGACACAAGCAACTGTAATTGTTGACTGTACTGTGGTCGTGGCAAAGAACACTGTGCTTGTCAATGTCGATCTAAGGGTTGTAACAACAGTTAAACCAAGAAATCCGCCTCTACCATTGTCTTCTGCGCCACCTTTAGGTATTCCCTCCTCAAATGAATCTTTCATTGATGACTCAATATCAGAATCTGGGTTCTTTTCCTCGGAGGTGCTCCTAGAAATGATTCATTATTCAACTTTTCGGTACTTTCCCATTATATGGGCCTTTCTAAAAAGTCAAGTTTGGTTAATACTAATAAAATGAAATAAAATAAGATGCATATATAATAGTTAAGAACAAATTTGGGCTATATATTTGCACATTAGGGGGGGGGGGTAAAGCATAGTATATATTAAATACGTAACTTAACCTAGGTAACTACCCCCCCCCCCAAACCCAAAAAAACACAGTTTAATATCGTATACGATATGAAAACCAAGGTATAATTGCCTACTCTAAAGCGGTTAAGACGTCAAAAACAGGTTTTATCATTGCCTACTCTGCAGCGGTTAACCCTAGAGGCCCATATAATGGGAGAGTACCAACTTTTCCTTAATTTTGACATAAATTTTCACAAAATGGACAAATACCATTTGACTACTATGTATTAGCCAGCAACAGTCGTAACGCATACACAGAGTATCTATCTTAATGTAAAAGTTAGATTTAGTCAAATCATTTATTATCCTACAAAAGATATTTTCGCCATAAAATGTGCTGCATACGTGTATGTGCTGCATGAAGACTGCAACACTTCAGGAATATATATGGTATTACATAAGATTTGCCGCATAGACCAAACAGTTTAGTTTTAATTTCCATGTATTTTATAGTTGGTTTATTGTAATATTCATCTATTTGCTTTGCTGATGACGACTCATAGAGCCGAAATACTCTTTCAATAAAATTTTATTGCCTTAAAACAATTCCTTTTTGTTTTAACTTTTGTTACATAATTTATATATAACTTTTTGTTACATATACCTTTTTTACTTTATATTTATAAAAATCTAATTATAGGTAATCTATATTTAAAAATTATCTTTTATATTATGTATATATATATATATATATATATATATATATATATATATATATATATATATATATATATATATATATATATATATATATATATATATATATATATATATATATATATATATATATATATATATATATATATATATATATATATATATATATATATATATATATATATATATATATATATATTATATATAGTAACGGGAGCTTTGCCGCCTGATCCCGGCACGCGACAGGCTTCTATATATGGATTCTAACTGTCGCTTGACTTCTAAACACAGACAATTTGAGCCTTTTATTGATGTCATGATATCCAAATGGACGTTAAATTAGAAGTACAGTAGTGCCTTTGCAATATTACTTTTTTTTATTTGACCTTTAACTTTTGCCTCAGTTTGTCTTTTGTAATTATGGAAGACATATCGCCGAACCTTTGTGTCTTTTAATTGTTCAGGTGGTGGGACACAAACTTCTTCTTTTGCATCGGCTTGTCTTTTGTCATTATGAAAGACATATCGCCGAACCTTTGTTTCTTTTAGTTGTTCAGGTGGTGGAACAAAACTTACTCCTTTTGCCTTAGCTTCTCTTTTGGTATTATGAATGAAATATCGCCGGAAATATTTTCTTTCTATTGTCCAGATGCTCGGACAAAAACTTCTTTTTTCTTATAACGAATTATATACTCCAGATTTTTGATATTCAAAGGTGTGAAAGGCATTGATGGCCTTATCCATGTCAAAATCAAAAGCTAATAATCATCGCTATAATTTCCAATTTGTTTGGTTCGTTTTAACTGACCTTATCCATGTCAAAATCCAAAACCTAATAATAATCACTGTTATCTTCATTTTGTCTGGTTCGTTTTACCTGACCTTATCCATGTCAAAATCCAAAACCTAATAATCATCGCTATCATCCCCGTCTGGGGTGGGAGGACGTCATAAAGAAAGATTTAAAGGAAATGGGAACTCCGTGGGCGGGTGTAAAAAGGGAGGCTTTGAATAGATTGGGGTGGAGGAGGAGCGTGCGTAGCTGTGTTGGCCTCAGGCGGCTTGATGCTGCGGTGAGTTGTTAGTAGTAGTAGTAGTAGTATGGTAGGAATTGATGAGCTTATGCATTTCAAAATCCGAAATCCAATCATCATCGCCATCATTGTCAATTTTGAAACGTTCTGATTCTCACTATCAAGGTTGATTTTCATTGACTCGCTCGAGTGTTTGGTGTCACATGTTTTCTAACCGCGTGTGTCTTTGCTTTTAATTTTCATTTTTGACTTGCTCACATGCTCGGTGTCGCATATCACCTAACCACGCGCGTCTTTGCTTTTCATTTTCATTTTTGAAATGCCACCGTTGTTCTTCTAACCGCGTGTGTATTTGACCTTCATTTTGATTTTTGACTCGCTCACATGGTCAGTGTCTTCTCGGTGTCTTCTCGGCATGTCTTGTAACCGCGTGTGTCTTTACTCTTCATTTTCGTTTTTGACACCACCACTTTTCTTCTAATCGCGTGTGTCTTTGTTCATCATTTTCATTTTTGACTCGCTCACATCCTCGGTGTCGCATGTCTTCTAACCGCATATGTCTTTGATCTTCGGTTCATATTTGACACGCTCTAATTGTCGTTTTTGCATATCTTCTAACCGCCTGTATCTTTGTTCTTCATTTTCATTTTTGACTCGTTTTTGGATTTTGATTACTTCAGACAATTTAGCAATGCCTTTTGCTTTAGCTACCTGTATTGGTGTTGTTGCAACTGATGGTCCAGGTTGTCAATTTTCACATCTTATCATGTTTGATAGTTCAGGTGTCGGTTCCAAAGAATCATCATTTATAGTATTTCGGACTTCTGACCTATCTAGATCGTTTTCTTATGCAAGAACATCCCAAGATACCAGTTTTTCCAAAAAATATGGAGTCGTTTTTGATAACATGCATACATATATACACATATACACAATTATTATTCACTTATAAAGATAGTATATATATAATTATATATATATATATATATATATATATATATATATATATATATATATATATATATATATATATATATATATATATATATATATATATATATATATATATATATATATATATATATATATATATATATATATATATATATATATATATATATATATTTATATATATATATATATATATATATATATATATATATATATATATATATATATATATATACATCCAGATGTATATATTCGCTTTGGGGGTTCCAGACCGTTCTTACTGTCTGATTCTAGGTCAGCTTAAGCGCTAAGCACTTCTTGGAAAGTTGAGTTAGTCCCTTTCGTGCACTGGTATGGGATCATTGCTTTTCTGAGGCATAAATAATTTCAATGATTTAAGTAACGCAAAAATTGCAACTTGGAATGTTACAACTTAAAGAAAAGCTATAATATTGATATTTTGACTTCCGAATTCAGACGTTTTTAGCTGGACTTGTGACGAGTTTCAGAAGCTCATATCCTAGGAATAGGAAATAAAAAAAAATAGGTAGTGTAGAACTTGTTTACCTATACAGGAAGGATAGGTTGCATAGACATGAAGGTCTTAAGATGAAGATCCTTATTCATCGATATTGTAACGGTATCCAAATCCAAGAAGTAGAAACCCCTCCGTCGAGTTATTAATTGAGACAATATTTTCTAATAGAACGCTAAGTTAAAGGACACGGAATTCGCGTCGTGCAATCTACTCAATTAAGAGGCATCCAATAGCCATGTAAAATAAAACACGACCAATTCTAATACAAAACTTTTGTTGACAGAAAGAATTCTGAGATGTCAGCTTTACAGCCATATCTCTTATAGTTAATCTTCAATTTTTGGTTTGAATAAAATTTCCGGCGTCAATATCGCAGGTTCAAAAGAATGATACCTCTAAGTATTGAACAACATTCACAGGTGCAAACAAAGTAGCCAATGGCGAAACAGTGTTTCACCAATAAAAAAAGATACAAAGTAGAATAAAGAATGGTAAACCAGACTTCTGTTCGACATGAAAAAGTCACAAATGTCAATCTCAAATCTATAAATTATGCAAAATAGGATATAAACAATGTAAGACAAAAACTTTGTTCGACAGTAAAAATTCTGAAATGTCAATCTTAGGACTATAAATTACGTGGAAGTCAAAATAGTCAATTGGTTTATTCCTCGTCCAATAAGAATATAGGACATGCTATTTGACCAATAGGTCCAACGTAATATAATTGTTAGCAGCGCCTGAATCCAACCGCTGGTGAAATCAGAGAGTATAGTTAGTTAGGACTTAAGTAGAATGCTAATATTGATTTCTAGGAGTTTATGTTCCTTCCGGTGCAATTTGGGGAGATTACGTTCCATGGCACCTTTCCAAGTCAGATTACCAGAATGGTTTTTTGACAATGGATAAAGTGGTCAAACATGTTTTAAGATTATGTTCATAATTATATAATTAAATCAGACAGGTTTTTAAGTCAACATCTGTTTTTTAGGAGCCAATCAGAGAGCGAAGGTGACTCAATATACGATAATCTGAATTGTGGTTGGGATTTGAATAAAATAACTGATTTTCTTTACAATTCATATTAATAAGAGAATTGAATTCAGAGAGAATAGCTTATTTGAGAGGATATTAGTAGAGAAAAATGAGTGGTGCATTTACATTATTGGAGATTAATGATGGAGCCAGCAGCAGCAGCAATGATATACGAGTACCCAATGTTGCTGTGGAAATAACTGGAGGCTGTAGACTATGCCTTGAATGGGACGATATGTATGCTAGATACGTGATATCATTAGGCAAATTTAAGCAGGAGGAGCAACTATGTTTTGCTGGAAAAGTGAATATTGTGCATATAAATAAACTTCGGGCAGCATTAGATGTCCTATCGAAATATATTGATGAGAACAAAATGCATCAGTGAATATTATTATTGTAATTATGTTCAATAAATTTGTTTCTAAATCAAAGGTATTTTTCTTTCTATAGTAGACTAGCGTATATTTTCTAGAGTACAAGAAATTCTGGTTAGTCAGTAGTTGGTTGTGAGAGTGTTAGGACTAAAAAAAATTGATAAATTTGAGAAAGAGCAACTCAAGAGGAATCTAGTTTGTATGAACAAACGTTTGATTCTACATGACGATTTTCTAGAGTTGTCTATTCAAAGGACGATGTTTTTTCGGGGATTGCTTGTTAATATAATAAAAAGTAATTCTCCATCATTAAACTATTTCATGAATCTTTTATGCCGTGGCCAAATGTATTTACACAATTTATTGATATATTGATCACGTCACGGCAAGATGATATTGTGGATATGCTTTTAAACACTAGTTTAGAAATGTAGGACTTTTTTCATGAGAAAGATGGTGCTCGAGGATGATTTACTCCTCTCTCACTATCTCTGACAATTTTTTTTGTTGTTAGCTCGGTTTCATTATGGTAGTGAGAGTGTCCACACATGAAAAAATGTTCCATACATGTCCGCTATGTATGTACACACTGGGCAGCTGGTCATCATGTGAGAATTGCACCATGATTGATGAGTATGATGAAAAGTGTAGATTATGCGGCCCGTTTAAATTGCATAAAGGATATGCTGTACAAATTAATGATTTTAATTCCTGTTTTGAAGAGGTGTGTGACCCTCATCCTAGAATTCATCTATGCTTCAATTGCCACTATGATAAATGTAATCAATGGGAGAATACATATCCCGGTATGATTGGAAAGAATCATAAGCATGATTTTAGTTTATTGCTAAGAGATTGGTATCGTCGTGGTTTTAGATTGTTCTGGGAGGAGGAGTCGGGTCAACGATTCAACTGTTGGGACAACAAAAGAATATGGTTTCTACGTCATCGTTGTGAAGACAATGGGTGTTATGATTATAAGCCCACTGATTTTTATTTGGCTGTGACGGAATGTGATTCGCTGCTTGAGGACACTGTTTGTGAAATTGCTTCAAATAGACAAATTGAAACATGTGAATTCTATAGAATGAATGAGAATATTATCATTGACTATACAAAGAGATATGACAAGAGTGAAGTTACACTCTACCGTAGAAAATGTAACCCTGATATTGCACTACATCAGGATCAGTATACTGTGAATTCAGATAATGTACCTGCATTAGTTATTGTCGACAAATACCTAGTAGAAGATGAAATCTAAAGAGTAGAAAAGTCGTTTTATCATGTATATAAATTTTTATCATTTATTAATAAACAATTTCACATACAGTTTTAGAACATTTTATTCGTAGGGCGCTAAAATCAATATTAAATATGCTTGTAAGTATATTTTCCACTAGAATGTCCTTCAATCGAGGTAAGTCAACGTAGATGTCGAGAAACTGTTTGTAAGTATAACCACGACATCCGAATATCAAAAACAGTAGTGCATAAAATCCACGTGTCTTGGTCATTAAATTAGGTAGCCTTCGTTGATTTTGAATAATGGGTTTACCCCTGCTTTCAATAAAGTTCCTGATGTGTTGAGTATAAAATGTATATAATAGATCAAGAACACAAAAAATTTTAATATTCTTAGATGTTTGAAAAATGCTTAGCCAATGACCGATCCTCAAATTTAACGTACTGCTATTAATAATCATTAAGATATTTTTAAAACTTGGAATTTTTTCAATGAAGACCGAAGGTGGGAAGTAGTACTTGAGTTTGCACACGTATGGATTAATACTTAATGCATTGATAGTTTGATATGTTTTCATGGCGCTAGGTCTAACAGAGCACTTCCGTCAATTACGATTTCCCAAAAGGTTTTAAATTGATTCAGTGATAATAGTGTGATACTCTCATTCAAAGCATCGCCAAATGTACACTCTTAACGTACATTCCCTGTTCGTACTATGCTCATATCCTGAGGCCCCGACAAGTCCAAAACAATTACCCCATGATTTTTTGAAAACATTGAATCGGTTATTCCATTTTTAAAATAGTTGAGAGTCATGATCTATGGATTGCATGGTCAACTCGTACAGAGTTCTATATGATTTTTTGTCAAATGATAGAGTGTACAGTGGAATACCATTCACTTTGCACACAAGGCTAGATAGGCTAAAAAAACTAAAATCATAGGGGGATTCAGTCTAGGATCCAACATCACTACCACTCTTCACAAAGGCCAAAGCAAATTTTGATGGAATTTCTCCATTGATAAATGATGAATCGCTATAGCTAAGAGAGCTGGTGGCAATGTGACGTTGATTGGTGATTGTATGGGGGACAAGAGGTTTAATGTCGTTGCCATTGGCTCTTAGCTTATCCACTGCCAATGCAACAGAGCTCATAACTTGTTATTTTTGGACGTGGAGAATTTTCAATGTGATAATGACTTTTACATTGGGTGCTACTGGAAGTTTTTTTCTCAAAATAAAATTTAATGGGGCCATTTGTAACATTATGTCAATCTTAACATTAAGGGGTAACCATTGGGATATATTGAATATCTCATGATTTAATTTTCCAGCCAGATGATACTCCTGGGTCACTGCAGTAGTCAATTCACCGTCAGTATCAACACCTGATCGATATTCATAGCCCAATGATTGTCCTCTCAACTCTTTGTACGCCTTTGGCGTCATCATCATAAATTGTATATAGCTTGCATAGTTTGATAAATTATTGCTAGTGCTCACCAATGTTCCATTAATAAATACATTAATTTGTTTGAATAGATTGTGTAGAATACAGTTATCATAGGAGAAACTGTTGGCAGCAGTTAGAGTTACGTAATATGACTTACTCTTCACAACAACATTTGGATCAATAAATGTTGATATAAAATCAGTGAAATCGTCTTCATTTGAAAATATTTTAAAATGTATATTTTCCGAGAGGAGTTGTTGGGGATGGAATTGTTCATAGTAGCCATACTTGACACTGACATCAACATTTTCAGCATTGAATAGATTCAATGAGGAACTAATTGATGGATATGATTCCTTGGGGGGGGAGATAAGTCATCTTAAGAGAAGAAATCCTTCTTTGATCTAACAATCTTTTTCTTCTTCTTGTTATGCTTGTTGGTCTTCCTGGTTTTATTTTTCACAGTCCTTGCTGTCGTTATTTACTTCTCACCTGGGTGGAAACTGATGAGTGAATGACACGCACGCATCCTTTCCAATCCCTCCCCATTTTGCCGATATATTAATTGTTCACCAACGGCTTTTGCTGAAGATCTAGTATTTTCCTTAACATTCTCCTTGAAATTCTTGCCCGACCCCCAGTCCTGTTGTGTGGAGGCAGCAAAATTTGATGCAGCAGGCACAATATATTTGCTAGCAAGGTGTAGCGCAGAACGAAATAGCCTAGCAAACAAGCTACCAAGACCAAAGCCAGAAAGTGTATTATAACCCTTGTAGTAGTCCAATCCATTGCGTATTTGATGTGGACTTAAAGCACAAACATAGCACTCGATATAGGGGCAGAAAGATGGAATTCTTCCATTGTTCATGTTAGACGATTGTGCTGTCACCGACAACGTGTTGAAAACGACATGTAATCACTGCTGAGCCTATTGTTATTGGTAGAGGATCACCCAAATCACTTCCTAGTGTTAACCGACAGGGTTCCATATAGTAAGCGTTTATTGGAACATATAGAAGAGACTTGATATTATAGTGACGTACAATTTCATGAGTTGTTTTTTTTTAAAGAACACTTAGGAGGAGAAAAGCTTAAATGACAATTCTCGACATTTCCAAAAACGATTCATTGAGAAATATTCAATAGGCGGAAGTGAAACAAGGTGATTAATCAATAAAAAAAACTTGATTCATCCTGTAAATGGTTACAACATTTTTCCCATTGACCATATTCTGTTTAAAGCCAAGAACGTCTCTCAGATTATCAGTGAGAATAATTATTTCAGTGTCAACCGGTGAGGTAATTTAAATCCTATCGTGTTCCAATGAATAATTAAAATGGAATTTACCAATCCTACGATATGAGATTTTTCTATTGATTGTACTACACAAATTAGTCATATTATCGTATTCAATATATTTCAATATTGCATGTGTATATTTGCTATATTTAAGTGTTTCAATCCATTCATAGTCGACAGAATGTCCGATCGAATGGTACAACCTTTATATCAGACACACGATCCTTTCTCAGGAAGTCATTAGTATTTTCGAGAATACAGTCGACAAGAGCCACTTCATACGCACCGTCAAATTTGATGGCGGGGGAGAGTTTTGTCCAAAAATCACTTGTATTCAAGTCGTTGTAGAGAGGATCGGAAACGTTGGACATAAATGTTACATAGAAATCATTGGGCATTGTCAATATCTTCAACACCGATCCAAGAATCAAAATCAGAGTTGTATCCTAGCCACCGAACAAGTAACTGTTTCCTACCTCTGTGAGTACTGGTCTTTAATATCTTTTCAATTTGATAGATTTCACTATTATTTTTAACTTTTTGTAGTTCATAGTCATAAGAGCCACCGAGAATTTCTTCATCTTTGGTATCGCGCAAACGATAATTTATGGGTTTAGTGTCTAGGATTTTTGCCACTTTAAAAAGTTCGGTGGACCACAAGTAAATACCCTTTTCAAAAACATTAGTTGTTCTATTAATTCGAACAGTATCACCAACATTGAATTTAATTTTCTTCTTGACAATCATTTCATTGGAATATTGTTTAAAGAAAGATGTCAATTTTATCATGATGAGAATGATGATGAACTTCCGTTTGGGCTGAGTTGGACAATGATCGATTAGGTCGATGATTATAAATCAACATGATTTTATCTAAATCATGAATATAAGCCAGTGTATTTTTCAATGTACAATATCTTGAAATTAAAAGTCAAATAGTTCTTATGAATCGTTCGGCCAATGCAGCCTTTATAGGACTATGACTATGATAGAGCAGTGTACTATATTTCACTAGTACTTTTGCAACATGGGGGTTAAAAAATTCACTACAGCGATCCGTTTGAATTTTTTTATATGAATCCTGTTCGAGAATACTTTCAATGGCCTGAGCAACTTCAACGCCTCTCTTCGATCGCAATGGAACTGCATAGGCATAACGACTCTAGCTAGTAATAGCAATTAGTATGTACTTTTACGGCTTTTTTTGACTTTGTAGAACATTACTTACAGCCAGGAGATCTCCTTACAGTGTAAGCAAGGGCAAAAATGTTTAAATTTGATAAGAAGGAATGACACGAAGTATATGTCTTCGAGGCAGAATGTAACTTGATTCATTTTGCACATAGTCTAGTACGATTTTAGTGTAAACGCCTGTGACTGTGGAAAGTGTGGTGAGTGAACTTAAACTCCTTGCTTCGCCAATATTTTCCTGAGCGTGTTTCAGAGCCTTAACCATTTTTAAGGGAGAAACGTTTCGTGAAGCCCGCAACGCTTGTCTATACCAGTTGTGGTTGGTGGTGGTGGTGAATTGATACTTCTCTGCTTTGACCTTGCCACCATTGTGAAGTTTTTTCCACTAGTTGTGCTGGTCTTTTCCAAGATGGATATAATATCTTCTTCTTCTTCTTCTTCCTCTTCATAATTTAATGGTGTTGTTGTTGTTGTTGTTGATGGTGCATGTTCATTTATTTTTTTTTATAATGTGTCTATTGCTAATAAGGCTTTTGGGGAGAATCAAGTAGATTATAGCTCTTGCCCTGAATTATAATCCCTTTCCCATTGCTCTCAACTTGAATATGATCTTGACCACTTTCCAAGAGATAGGTTAGGAGTCGTTTACTTTTTTCAAAATAAGAGATGGGTATTATATTTACAATTTTCAATACAAATGAATACAATTCCTCCTTCTTTAATTTTTTTCCAGCAGCACCAGCAGCAGCAGCAGACTCTTGAGGAGATGATTATTTTTTGTGATCAATACCAGCAGTGGCCTTCAACCGATAGGACTTATGTTTGTCCACTCGGCGAAGTGCATCTTGAAGTAAAAGAAGTTTTCTATCATCCTCAATATTCTCATTGTCAATGAATTTACTCAGATTGTTCTCAAAGTGTTCCAAGGGTGAGAGAGCGAGTTCTATTGGAGTCAATTTATACGGTTTTGCCATTTAGAGAAAACTGTTTACAAGTCCTGCAATTATCGGTAGTAAAAGCATGAAAAAGCTACCACCTGCATTACGAAGACGTTTCTTCTTCAAATCATTTCCTTTCTGTTTAGATGCAACAGTATGTAAAATGGACCGATGTTGCTTTGCCTGTTGCTTAACTACTTCTGTCAGTTGAACATTACCCTCGGTCAAATATAAACAAAGTTCAGATATTAGATTAATGAAATCATTGTCAATAACAGGTTTGAGTATGGTTTTCCTGAGCGATGGTTTTGAAGCGCTTAGAACTGAAAGCAGATGTCTATTTTTATGTTGTGTCTTCAGTCTCATGAAGCAAACAATATGTCTTTTTAGTGTTCACAGAGAGATATACTGTAATTTCATTGTCGAAAATATCTGTGACTACGCACAGATCCTCGAGTGTATTTTGATTCATATTCAATTTGAAATAACGATGGGGTTTATTAGTTGTCTAATTTTATTGTGAGAGTAGGATTTTCGAGGCGGCTGCATATATTTGCTTAGTGAGAGTTATTAGCTATCTAGAATCACGAACAACTCTGTAGATGATACAATGGCTACAGTTCAATGCAAGTGTTCGCATATATTTGCTCTGATGAAAGAGATTGTGTAGAACCAGAGTAATGTAAATCTGTTCATGATGAGAGCGAATTGTAAATAATTGCAGCATTTCCTGGGACCATTGTTCAATAGATTCAGCCAAATCGTCAATAATCAGCTAAGAATTTGCTTCAATAGTGTTGAAAACGTCCAAGTCCTTGCATGAATTGTATCTGCACCAATCCCGTCGTGGCAATTGCTTTTATTTTATCATATGAATCTTGCGAAATACTGTAACAATAGTAGATTTTTTTCGTATTCATCATAAACATTTTATCACAATTTTTATTTATTTTAGTAAAGAGTGTTGTTTTACCCAACATTGAGTGTCCAAATAGAAACGATCTGAATTGTGTATTAAATTGATAGATGTTCTCTTCAACAGTTCACCTGGACAACTAACTGTAGACCATAGTTGTCTAATGACTAAACAATTTCCCTACTACTACTACTACTCTGTTCATGAACAAAAAATCAGTAAAGAATTATATTTATTTTATTAAAAACAGCAATTTACAGAAAACAAATAAAAAATACACTTTTTTAATTTATTTATAAGAAAATACACTAGAAAAAGCATTTAAAATAATATCATTTTTTTTCTTTTCAATAAAACATGTACAAAAGCACAAAAAAATCTGCTCTAAGTCAAAAAAATATCTTTGGTAGTGGTGGTGCGCCTCCCGCTGGCGGCCTGCCCCCCCCCCCCAAATGCCGCGAGGCCCCCCCCCCCCCAAAGGTTTTGGGAAAAATTTATTGGACTTTACTCAAACCGACACTTTCCCTATGGATAACACATTCGGCCCTGTCTGAAGTTAAATAGAGACCAAAGGAGGAGAGTAGTCACATAGTCTTGACACACATAGACTTTGTCTGAATTGTTACTCATGGAAATTTTTTCTCCATTTACAGTAATGTTCCTGCAGTTGAGGGAACGAATTGCCAGCAATTTGGCTCGTGGAATTGTATTTTGAACAATACAATTCCTATAGATGTCTATGTTGAAATTCTTAACCACATAGTGCGTGGGTACTCTTTTGCAACGTTTCTTGATTTCCTCGTCGTGTGTCTGTATAAAGTACACCTTCGGACTTACAAACATACCACTGGAAATCATGTCGCTTCCCGTTTCTGATTTAAAAAATAAAAGCTGATTTTGCGCCCGACGTTTCACTAGCTCTGGGTAAAGCCCACTCCAATTGGTGTAGTCCATCCGTGACCTGATAATTTCACCGTGCGCCAAATCGTAAATTAGATTTGGGGTTTTTACTTTTAACAATAAAGAATCTTTGTCCCCGTCGCAGACTTATACTTGTATCTCTTTTGGTCATTGTATCCTAGACACACTCTAGTTGAATTCCAGTAGAAGTTACCTACAGATCTTCAAGATAATGCATTTTCCTCCAATATTTTTATTCGGGACAGTACTTCTTTTTTTCTTGTTCATATATACATTTTCCGGACCTAGGAGCGCAAAAAAAGAGTAGTTTGGGTCGGCAATAAGTCAAGCACATTGTTTGGAATCGGTTACGACGTCACAACGATTTCTTTTGTGAACACTCTCACACATTTTGCCGAAAGCCGAATTCAAAATGAACTAATAAATTTCCTTTTCGGATTTTATCTGCATTTCTAAACATTAGTTAGCAAAGTTGTCAACAGTCGTTTTCAGCGAGGGTTTTTGGCTAAATTAGATTAAACGATGAGCGTGTTTTGCGTTGGAACCGTTTTTGCACTCGCATTCTTAGTTAATGAAATGCGAAACAATATTTTTTTTTGGCTGCAGGTAAGCAACAAGTTTTTGTTGTGGAGATGAATAATGCAATCCGCCATCCTAGACCAAACGCCTGTTGCAAGGACTCAAAGATCCCCTAGTCACAGTTTCACTGGTACAAGAGAAAACAAAATCCTTTACTGAATCATGAAGCTCAGCTGGTATCCCCCCATAAATTTCAAAAAACAATCCAACCGGCCCATTCTCCTCAACACTGTCAATGTTTGGGAAATGGGGAGCTTGAGGGTCATTGAACCATTTATAGTCATCGCAAGGTAGCACAAAATGTGACATGACCGAGGGATAGATAGAATTTAAGTCAATAAAAACTACAACCAATTTTGTCCCTGTCTTCTCTCCAGTTGGATCAGTTTTCAACATACTATACCCATGAAAAACGTATCCATCCCTCATTGACCTTTCAATGAACATATGCTGATAAAAATCTGTAATTAACCCGATTTTGTCCCCGCTAATTCTTAGGATGAGGGCCATCACCAAATGAGGAGATGAAAATTATAGCCCAAATCAAGATTAAATTCCCCATAGATTTTGTCCGTATTTTTACACATAATGTCTAACAGAGTTAACACATCACTCGACAAATACAGCTTACAGTAGTCAAAGCCATTTTTACCCCCTCCCTCTGCCCACACTTTTTTAGCAAAACTTTATTCATCGGGGGTGCACCTACGATTGTGTAGACTGTCGTAAAACGATTCAATCGAGAGAATAGTTTCCTTGGTGAATCTCGACATGGAACAATTATAAGCATAAGGATATATTCCGTTGACCGTCAACAAATCAAATATATCATTTGAAAATTGTTACTTCAGAAGGAGGAAAGTGATGCAGCCGTCATCGTTTTTCTACACATGAATTAATTTGATCGATGATTTGGGGAAAAAACTGTAAGACTCTTAAATGTGAATTTTGTTCATGTACTCAACGTTGGCCTCAGCACATTTTAACATGAATTCCAAAACAAGCAACTCTTCCGACGATTTAGGAATGATTTTGCAGGTAAAGCTATCTATCACCCATGTATTATCTCCTGTTTCATTTCTTTCATTATACGCCGTTGCAGTTTTCAAAATTTTTAGACCTGAGTTAGAATTGATTACGGAAATCGGACAAAAGGGTTGTTGTTTAATTTTTAAGATGCAAGAATTGTCAGCCCACCCCTGTAACAAACTTTTCCCCGTTGAATTGGGGTCAATAAGGTGACTATGATCCTGAACAGCATCTTTTGGGGCAAGAGCACTCCTACAAACCAAACAAACTGTCCCCTTTTCTAGTGCCAGTTGCTCCTTATCTGATAATGTCATTGGGTAGTTGGTGTGACGCAATCGTGAAATTGCGCCGTTTTCTATTTTTATTACATATATCAATAACTTTTCCATACTACCCTCCTCCCCCATAGCCAAAAAAAAACTCTTCAAAATGCATTTTATTATTGGAATCGTGACGAGCATGTACATAAGAACACGCAACTAGTTTGTGTTCCTTGACTATATTTGGTCTTGATGGGTCTGATACCTCAACCAGTCTTGATTCACAGTCCAAAAACGCTTTATCAACTTGTAGCTGGGAATTTCGGAAATTTTTAAATTTTAAAGTATCTTTGCCTTCTGCCGGCATTTCAATTCTTCGATTGCCAACAATTTTGCAACGTCTCATGCGATCCTTGAATATTTGCTTGGTTTTAAATGGGGGATGGCACAATGGACAAGAGAGAAATTTCCGTTTATTCGTGCCTTGGGATAAGAGTTGACTTTTTGCCGTAACGGGGAAAAATTATCATAGGAATTTACATCTTTGGGGGGCTCGTAAATAACCCAAACCCAATTTTTAAAGTTATCTACCAACGGTGTCCTAACTGAATACAAAACCCCTTTTTTATTTGGTTCCTTTCCCCCCTTTACAAATTCCGTGTCATACTGGAGAATAACCAACCCAAGATTTTCATTTGCTTTTTCAAATAAGGTTATTTCTTTCAAGGACACAGGATACTTCCCCTCTAAACAGTCAAAATTTACTTTAGGGAAATTTTCTCCACCGTTACGAGCAAGGCTGTCGAGATTTTTTATTGTTGAATCTTTTTTTAATGTTTTATGGGCTGCTGCTAAAAATGTATATGTAAAGCATTGCAGCCCCGTGTCAAAATAGAAACTCTGACCTCTTTTCTGCCTTAGACCCGCATTTACGCGAGGAGCAACATGGTTTCCGACCAAAAGATCTTGCGCCGATCTGATATTCACACTGCGCACCATGCTTGAAGAATCAAATGAATGGAGGCAACGTCTATATCTATTGTTCGTCGATTTTGAAAAAGCGTTCGACTCAATAGACCGCCCAATACTATGGAGGATCCTGATCTTCTACGGTATTCCTGAAAAGCTGGTTCGCCTTGTCATAGCAATGTATGAAAACACAGAATGCTGCGTGAGAACCCCCGAAGGAAATACAAGATATTTCAAAGTGATGACAGGTGTCAAACAAGGATGCGTACTGTCTCCATTCCTCTTTATTCTCATAGTGGACTACATATTCAGGCAAATTGATGGATACGGGATCAAAATTGCAGGCAGACTAGTCCAAGATCTCGACTTTGCAGACGATGTTGGATTGATGGAGAAAGACAAAAGCAAACTTCAGGACTTTTTATGCAAGTTAGCCGAAAGAGCGGAGCAGTTTGGGTTACATATCAACGCCCCCAAAACCAAAGCGATGTCAACCACTAACTCACCGATGAATATGCAGCTAGGGACTGAAAGCATAGAGCAAGTCACTGACTTCCGATATCTTCCGATATAGACGGCAGCACCGTCTCGTCTAGTGGCGACTCCGAAAAAGAACTGCGAACACGAATAGTCCTGGCAAGCTCGGCATTTCAACGACTTCGACCAGTCTGGAGATCAGCGAAGTACTCACTTCAGCTAAAACTTCGCTTTTTCATAAGAAACGTCTTTTCTATTTTGACATACACTATTTAATTTTAAAAAATCACTGCTTAGCTGGAAAAACGACTCACTGCATATGAAAACAACTGTCTTCGACGTATCCTAAACATTAACTGGAAGGATAGGATAACAAACATAGAAATTCGCCACTACACAAACCCGCCTGATGTCGCTGATGTAGTCAGGCAACGAAGATGGCGCTATCTTGGCCATGTTATCCGTATGCCAAGATCGAGACTACCGAATATGCTTCTCTAGTGGTAACCAGACGACAAGCGTCGGCGAGGAAGGCCCAAAAACAGGCTTCACAGGACATATCAGCGGGACAGGAGAGCCCTTTACGCATCCTTGATCACAGAGTGGGAGGACATTTACGCCACAGCTCATTTGCGGGATGATTGGAGGCTGTTAAGGGACGCCCTGTGTGCCTCTGGATGTACAGGAGGAACTAAGGGAAGGTCTAAGGTAAGGAACTCCTTTGGTAGCCAACAAATCTGGGTGGCATTTTATTCTTCTACCTCGCGCTCCCCTTAAAATAAAGTTTTTTTTAAATCTACTGAGATTCAGATCCATGTATTCAATGTATAAAATTGTGGACCCACTTTCCCTCTCGTTAAATGTGCCCAAAGTCGAAATTAATTTATTTACCCAGTTAAAAAAGTTACCCTCAAATTCATTTTGACCAGGGTAAAAAGTTTGATTGCCAGTTGAAAAATGAAAATAAAAAATGTCCCCAGATGTCCCCTTTTTGTAAATAAACTTTTTGATTTACTGATGCTTTAATCCCCCCTTGACCCCCCAAGTCTGAATTTGAATCTCACGGTGTGCTCAAATTCGGTCGATGAGGCTATGTAAAACATTCACTGAGTCAGTTAAAATGATCCCACCGTCAATCACGTTTTCTTCGGGAGGATTAAAATCTACCCTATGTGTTTGTAAGTGACCTAGAGCAGACTCTAACAAATAAAATTCCCGTAATTCTGGGGATATGATACTAGTTTCTTGTCTCGCACCTATTGGTACAGTATTCAATTCGTTAACTAAACCAGCCTTGCCGAACATATTTCCGGACCAAGTAAATTCAAAAAAGTTCATTGTTGTTTCAGTGTCATCAAGCAACATGGCGGGGGGTGATAGAGCCTCCAATAACACCATCCCCAGTACGTGTAACTACATGAGCTGGAGGGGGTTGGAAGTCCCCTTTATCTGCGAGTATGTATTCCGAGGTGTGCTGAGATAGTTATATTTGTACCCCTCTACTGTCCTGTGATGGGACTTTTTTATGAGGACCCGGTTCGGATGCACTTGTAACATCCCCTAAATACTCACGCATAAATTTATCTGCCCATTCTGGATCCCTAATCATGTCAATATCACAAGTTAAATCGTCTAGGCTAGCCATGTCCCCAAAAACATCATTAAGAAAACCTCTATGCCATTCCATATTCTCTAGAAATAATGAATGTTCATCTCCGAATTCCATTGGTGGTGATAGATTTTTTTCAGTAACTGCTGATTACTTATCACCCAATGGGGGTACTAAATCATTAATCTATCTAAAAAAGGTCTTATATTTTATTTGAAATAAGCATTGTTTCATAAAATTAAAAAATCATATATTCTCATCATATTTTGGTATATATCATTATGATGCCTGCTTTTCATAATTCTTTTTGTAGTTTCTATCATTTTGTTACTAAAGTATTATATTCTCATTATGTTTTGGTATATTTCATCATGATTAACATAACTTCATTTGCATAACTTCCGACCCATGCAAAATGAGCGTGTGGAGTTTATGTTATCCCCACATACATAGTTGATGGAACTTTCAATAATTTCGAATGAAATATTCTTCTTGGTTGAAATATTCTTACAGGTTGAAATTACGTTTCTAACCCCTATATATATTCCATTAGCCTATAAGTAATTACGTCTCCGAAACCAGATAGAAACGTGTTGTGGAAACAAATTACGCAAGTCAGAATTTCTACCTCAATAATTCTTAATTTTCTCATAAATTTTGACGGATTAAGTTAAACGAAATAATTTAAAGATATTAAAAATGAGCATCAACATATAATTAAGTTGATATGTATACTGAAAAAATTACAGCACCCAGATCAAACATTAGAAATAATGATATGGAAATAAATATACGCCATTCAATCATTACGTCGTTATTGAATTTGCACTATTCATTATACTATCTCAATGAATTATCGTGTAGAAGCGGCGCATGCACCACACACACACATACACACACACACACACACACACGACACACACACACACACACACACACAATAATCATTATGCCGTAATTGAATTTGCAATATTCATTATACTATCTCCCTTAGTTATTGCGTAGATGGGGCATAAGTAATACTCACACACACACACACACACACACACAACCACACAACAAAATAGTGAAAATAATCAAGTCGTTATTGAATTTGCACTATTCATTATACTATATCCATGAATTATTGGGTATACAGAAAAATAAACGGCGCATGAACCACACAAACACACACACACGTATGCGCACACACGTGTACACGCACACACACGGACAAACACATACACGCACACACACACTTTTACAGTGTTGAAAAAATGGCGAAAAGGCTAATTCATTAACCTATAGAAAAAATGTTTTATTTTCTATGTGAAATAACGATTATTTTATAAAGTTAAAAAAAAACATGTTCATTTTTTCACCCCATCCTCAATTCCTCCTAGAATTATTTAAACTAAATACTTGCCTCCATCCCCCTCCCACAGAAAGTTCAGAAAGACGCAAAAGAGTGCTTTCTATGACAATAAAAAAATGCATTATATTCAGCGATCACTGAGGGGAGCAAATAAATTAAAAACACTTGTTGGGGGCGGGGGATTTACCTTTAAACATCTCTGACATGCACTTCTAAGACTTTGAAAAATGGTGAAAAGGCTAATTCATTAACCAATAGAAAAATTGTTTTATTTTCTATGTGAAATAACCATTATTTTATAAAGTTAAAAAAAAAACAAGTTCATTTTTTTTCAACCCATCCTAAAAACTCAATTCCTCCTAGAATTATTTAAACTAAATACTTGCCTCCACCCCCCTCCCACAGATAGTTCAGAAAGACGCAAAAGAGTGCTTTCTTTGCCAATCAAAAAACAAAAAAAAGCATTATATTCAGCTATCTCTGAGGGGAGCAGAGAAATTTAAAACAACGGTTGGGGGCGGGGGATTAACATTTTAATATCTCTGACATACACTTTTATGATGTTGAAAAATGACGAAAAGAAAATACTTCAAAAAAAACAAAAAAAAGTTGGATAGAAATAGGTAGAAGCTAGAGGTGAAAATACTCACATTTCCAAATTCAGACTGCTGTTGAGTGCCATCCGTTTCTTGCATAGATGTGGTGGTAATTTCACTGGCTTGTACATATGAGCCAGTGGGGATTCCCTTCATGTGAGCAACCATCCATTCTCTTTTCAGCTTTCTACCTTGCTGCATGGGGGTTGACACTGGTGGGTCTCGAACAGGTAGCGCTGGTCTTGAATAGATATGAGTGGCCCCGAATGGACCGTCTATCTCCACTTGTTGTATTGGACTAACGCAGTTAGTCTTAGCTCTCTTTTCCGGGGGAGAGTAAGTGTAGGAATCCTCTTCCTTAAAAAGAAGACAAAGTTTAGCATGGAAAAAACGATTCCCTTTTTTACAGAAGTAAAAATTAGTCTGCACAAAGACTTCCCCTCTAACCACACGGAATCAAGGAACAGAGTCTCTCTCTCAAACCCCGTAAAGCTCTTTTAAAAGATACAAGAATTATTTATTTAACACAAAAAAATTTCATTTTTTAATGGGTACCAAGTAAAGAGAAACCGTTTTAGAATTTATACATTGCCCCCCCCCCCCCTTCCCTGGCATATATTTTTATAAAAGCCTCTTAATCATCTGTGAAATCCATTAGCTTTCATCAAATACAATTGAAAATGGGTTATCTCGTCTAATTTGGCCAACAAAAAAACTCTTTTGTCAACGAGTCTTGAATCGCACATTTCCATCCTTTTTGTTTTCTTAATCCTGATTAGATGCATGCCAATGTTGTTTTGAAATCATCCCCTCTTGGTAACAGGATTATAAATACAGATGGTTTTATTTAGGCCGGAAAAAGACATCACATTTTAAATGCATTGGTGGGAAAAGGACATTTTTGAACGAAAAGAACTATTTCTAGTGAATTAAAACTTGTAAACAAAGCAGTGGAGGAGAGATTTCATTTACATAATGGAAAAAAACGTAAAATGCGTTTTTTAGCGAGTATACTCATAATATTTTAAGGTTTGTGTTGTTGGAGGGAGGAGGGGGGCTAGGCCCCCTTGAAATTTCAATTTACTGGTAAAATGCTTCTTATCTGGAAAAACATTAAGAAATTCAGTAAACTATACTCACGTTGAAAATAGAAATATCCATTGTTTCAAAGTTAATAATATTCAATGTACTATACGATATGCTAAATCATAATGGAAATTGAATTGTAGTGCATGAACATTTTATACGGAATTTCAAGGACGTAAAAAAACGAATGTTGACTCGAAAATCACTGGATGAGTTACTTAATTTCGTGCAAGCTCCCAAAACATGTTTGACTACTTTATATCATACCAGTTTTTTAAGAAAAAAATTGTGCACGTGAACTCACGACGTATATTCTTATGAAATTCTTATTAATAACAGAAAAAACCTGTTTTGACCACATTATACACTGCCAAATAACCAGTCTGGTAATCTGCCTTGGAAAGGTGCCCATGGAACATAATCTCCCCCAAATAGCACTGGAAGGAACATAATTTCCTAGAATTCAATATTAGCATTCTACTGACTTAGCTATTTGGAGTCAGTCTAGAGGAGTTTTCTGAGAGTTCTTTACCAAACTTATATAAGCTGAATTCCGGTTTGATGGAAAACCCTGAAGGTAGAAGCAGAACAAGAATGTTAAACCCCTCCCCCCA
The DNA here is from genome assembly GCF_049724085.1 of Artemia sp. Qi Xiang Cuo. Lineage (NCBI taxonomy): Eukaryota > Metazoa > Arthropoda > Branchiopoda > Anostraca > Artemiidae > Artemia > Artemia sp. Qi Xiang Cuo. The sequence goes on from NC_142811.1 coordinate 21,238,395, forward strand.
AAAAACCTGGTGCCATCCCGTAGCGAGTATGGACCAACTACTTCAGAGGCGATCACAACTCCTGAATTCTGCAGCACAATTGATAATAGAGAGATTGAAAATCGAAAACATGATAGAAGTCACCATCCAATCCCTTAGTAAAGTTAAGGCCTCCAATGAAAAAATAAACAAGGAAATAAATGAAATCCTCTTGGCAAAACAAATAAATAACCTAATCGAGACTGAATTTATGGAATGCAAGGAACAGGCTTCAAAAATACAGAATGAAATGGAATCAGTAAGTGACGCCACACTTGTCAACAGATACGATTACTTTGATAAGCTTCAAAAGTTACAGTGCCTATACAATAAAATGCAGGAAGTCGGTAAAAAAGTGAAAGACTACAGGACCAATACCGTTGTAACTGCCACAGCAGTAGTGCAAAAAGTACCCTTACCAGAACAAGTCAAACTCCTAAATCTACAGCATGAATACGACCGTTTAAAAACACAAAAAGAAATAATCAAACTCAGACAGGAAAGCTTAGAAAAACAACGTAAAGAAAACAAAGCCGAAATCAACAGAGAATTGCAAAAACAAAGAACATTTTGCGCAAACTTAGAGAGAATGGTGGAAACTTTATTTACAATTGAGGTCGATTTCCCCCTCAACCCCCAATTGGAAAATATTCTTGCTAACAATTACAACGAAGGGCCACCGCAACCCTTGTATTTCACAATTCCAAATCAAGCTCAGTATCCTCTTATAAACCCCCAAATGGAATCTTCTCAACAAGACTCTCCAGTCTATGATAGTATAACCGCCAGGACCCAATACACCACTACCAAAGTACATGATATAACTGGCCAATGCTCCTCAAAGACTTCCCCACCACAAGGAACGCCCAAGGTGCAACCGATAACGTCCGATATAGAAAACTAAGAAAATGTTGGTCATGGCTACCATTTAAATTATAAAAAAAGGTAAAATTCTTTTCTTGCATAAATACCTAACAAAAAAAAATGAAATATTTTTTTTATAAGTGTAGTATAATAAATTGTGCAAACAAGGAGTAAACAGGAATAAGCAAATAACCTCGTGCGCGATCCACGTTAAACTAGAGGACTCATATTTTGCATGGTGTTGGCAATAATGTTGCACGTTGAACTAGAAGGCTTACGTTATTGCTAACGCCATAGCAAATAATGTTAAATCCTTTTAAGGCTTTTCATTTCCTTCCTGGTTCTTTAAATAATCTCGTCTATACCCGCATTTGAAGATGAGTAGAATAAAATACTGTGTTTTGGATTCAGCCATAGAAGCTAAGGTATAATTGAAGCAGCAGTCTTAGTTTAACCTGCACCCAATAAACCCCACATCTACCTACTAATTCAAAAAAGTGAACCCTAATTCAAAAAGAAAGTAAAATTCTTTCCACTAGAGCAAGAAATGCTAAAATACTAAACTTTGATGTATTTTGGCTATAAAAATCATCTTCATGAGTCACCTTTGAAGAAGATATCCCTTTTGAGCTCATTTGAGCTACCTTTGAATGATTAATCTTAAGTACCAAAGGGTATACTCAATATAAAGATTTTATCAACGTACTTACTACTTTAAAAATACTGGAGCGTCATTGCTCTATTAGTGGCAATTCGAAAAAAAATAACTACTAACACAGGGTCGATCCAGGGTTAACTACTAACACAGGGTCGATCCAGGGTCGATCCTGTGTCGATTTCTCGACACAGGGTAGAGAAAAAAAAACTATTTTTTAACTACTAACACAGGGTCGATTTTGCAGTTAATTTTATCTGATGTCTTATCGAAATTCGAAAAACTGCACGCGATCCACATAATCAAACATTGAATTGTAGAATATCCTAACGGTTTTTCTTTTACCTTCATCATAAGACATATTTATTATTTTTATTATTACGGCATTGGAAATCTTGATAATCCGTTTAGACATTTGGTCAAAAGTAAAACCTTATTTTGACAATATCTTGTTATCATTATTAGTGTTATCACGATAGCCAACTAAAAGACACGTAGTGTTAATTACTTAAATAACTCATAACCACTTCTCACAGTAAAACTTGAAAGACAGAAAAAAAGGCTTTGGTGCCAATAGCAACCAAAAGCATGCTTTAAAAAAAATTCAGCTAAACGAAAAAGCCCCTACAAGTTACCTTAAACATGCCTCATAAGTTAAATGGACAGATAATATTTTTGCTTTTCAAAAAATCACACCTTTTCTTTTTCAATGTTATAAACTATGTACGTAGTTAAATTGGCCCCATGTAAAATATTAGTCCAAAGAAACTACATTACGTGTATACAAGAAAACTGAACAGTGAATTAGTCGGTTTATTTACGCATTTTTTCATCAAATTAGAATACTTATATTTTTATTTGCAACGTTAGCAATAATTTTTTTTTGACCTGTATGCAAGTTAAAAGTACTCTCATTAATAAGTAACCTATTCGTCCAATCCCACTAGAAACAGTACTTTTCTTTCAAAAAACAACGAAGATATAGCTAAAACGTATAACCTAGGAATAAAATATAATACAAAAATAACCCTACTTGCAACCTATAAGCTTGACCAAGCCCCAAATTTCCAAACGCATTTATCTCAGGAAATCTCAGAAATTACCTTCCGGTCATCGTAAACATTAACCGAATAAATACGAGGGCGAAAGATCCTAAGACCTTAAAACAAGTGCAGTAACGGCTAATGCAAAATAGCAAAAAATAAAATTGTAAAATTAATAAATAGGAAGCAAAAAACCAATAATTATCGCTCGCCACTTAGTAATCAATTGTATGTGTCCCGTGCAAAATAGGCAGTCCATAGATACATAAGATAGCATATAGCATAAAAACGACCCTTGATATAGACAGTCATAAATCGCTATGGCGATAAAAAGAAAACGATCATAAATGCAAATAGGTCGATATCCTTGAACATAATAATAACAAATATTATTCTGTTTCAAAGCCTAGATAAACGAAGAGGAGAGTCATTAAAGAATCGACAAAAAAATCAATACCCAAGGCATAAGAATAAGTTGATAAATATAGTATTTAAGACACAAGTTTTGGCGCGTAAATTTTATCTAGAGGAAAGCAATATAAGCTTTAACCTATTAAAATAAACCCGTTGAAGAAGGAAAACTTCCAACGCGACATAAATCCTAACCTATTAAAATAAGGCCGTAGAGATAGGCAAAATCTAGGAAAACCTAAGAAAACACCATATAGGTCAAAACCTAAACAAACTGCAAGCCCTTCGGCGAAGGAAATGGCCAATTGCTACGATAAGAGAACCAAATTCCTCAGAGTAGGAAGGAAACCTCCCTTTTGTCAACGAAAATTCCAAAACTAAATCCGCGCTTCTTTTTAGGATTGTAAAATAATATTGTAATTTTAGCTTAATTTTCAAATGACTATGATAAAAGGATGCGTAAGAAAGCAACTTATTTTCGCAAAAAATATGCACCCTACCAGAGAAAAGTTTTTTCAAAACGAGTAGATAAAAAAAAAAACAGAAGGAAAGTTTTTCTGATTGGTTGGTCGCGGGAAAATATACTCTTGACGCAAAAAGCAACAGCCAAGAAACAACTCAATCTTAATGGATTAAAATGCAGAATAGCTAATTTTATCTAAACCTGAACAAAAGGATAAAATTCAGATGGAAAAATGTTACGGTTGACTTGCAAATTGTAAAAGAAAAACCACAATAATTATTAATTTCACTAACCTTTTAAACCAATCGCGGAGCTTACTATGATCAAGGCGTGCTACATCAAGCAGGGAACGTAACACTATAGCCGTTTGTAGGCTATACATGAAAAGTTAACTCCACACAAATAGTTCCTTATAAGTCCTAAATCTAACGTAATAATCATAGCATATATGATGTTGAACTAAGTTTAAGATAAATGTGACAACCATTTATACGAAATGAAATCGACCCCAAAGTAGTCCATGGTATAATCAATGAAATATGGGAGCAATAAATTATAGATACAAGGGATATCAGATCAATGGACGACTAAATAGTGTCCTGTAAACAAAAGCTATACCCAGAATTTCTCTTTTATTTAAAACCGATTAAATGTGAACTACATTACAAAGTTCTCGTGAGAAACCTAAATATCGTAAGGGATAATTCCTTAAGACAAGCCTCTATAAAAATATTAAGCTAATGACTAAATTAAATTTTGAGTAACTGATTTATTTGAATTACAAGAAGACCAAAATGGCATATTTCATAGTCAAGTAGCCGATTCAATTTTTCTTCAAACCCCTTTGATAAATTTTGCCATAACTAGAAAAAAAAATCAGTTCGGGAAAATGGAGCGAAATTATCTTCTAAACTATTTGCATATTATGCAAACAAAAAAAGGGAGAATTACCAAACACGCAGAAATTCCAACAAAAGAAGGATAATATTGTATTTAAATATGCCCACGATGTGGCACCTTTTTCCGCCACAAAAGAAAAGTAAGCTGTTCCGACAAGTCCTTTCAGCAACGAACGAGTCAAGGCCCTGAATTAAATAATTTCAATTATTTACGGAATCAAGAAAATGGAAGACGAGTCAAAAAAAATTGTGTCTGTTTTACGGTTTGCGTAGGCACGAATAGCCCACACTAAAAGATAATATAGGGTAAATAAATGTTTATGCCTTACAACATGTGTCCATGTCTTGGCTTCTGTTTTTCTAGTAATTTTCTAACCGTCTTAGAAAATTACGGATGATTAGAAGATTGTTGGATATGAGGAGCCAACAAGTATTCATATTGGACATAAAAAAAAATACCCACATTTATTTTTGAATAAAATTTTTTGTGTACGTTTTTAAATCATTGTTAATCCCTGCATTAATTGAATCCAGATTTTTCAGAAAGTGTACCGTTTTTCTTTCTGTTGATATTTCGTTTGCATTTATTAATACTAGTGCAGACGGGATCAACGGAAGGTAAGATTATATACTAGTTTCGAATACAACTGTTTCCGTCACAAAATTTTAGACAGAAATCTTTTGTATCACAAAATTTAAGATAATCAAATGGACGGTCAAATGAACAAGAATATTAACTATCCCCTACGTAAAAAGTACCACAATTCTTCCTTTACATATTTACGCGCGAGAATCTGCACAAAACTAAGTAAAAAGACACTTTTAGCTAAAAATCAGTAAGGATACCTCTCACACTCCGGGAGTTAATAACAATAAAAAAATTTTTTACTCTCGATAAGTGATGAAAGCTCAATAAACACAGCGAATCTATTTTATAAGAACACAATAACCAAATAATTTGCAAAAAAACATGAAATACGTGGAAATTGACGCAGAATGACTTATTCAAAATAGCAATTGGAATTAAAGTGAGATTAATGAAAACGAATGGACCCCCAGTCATGGCAGGTTGAGGCCAAGGGTTGGCGTGGCGTATATTATCCCACTATGCAAGCACTTGATCCTAATCTTTCCTTGAGAAACAGCTATATAGTTGCAAAGTATGTTAACAAAACAAGAAATTTTTAACTTGGAACTACAACTGCAGCTCAAAATCTTCATTTGAAACTAATGGTTCTCAGTCATGGGGAGCCGTGGCCTATGAGAGTGGTAATGGTGTTATTATCCCGTTTCCATTCCCATTAGGCCTTGGCCATCTATGAGAAACTACTACCCAGTTTGGAGATGTGACTGTTGAATAATAAAGATTTATAAACTACTGTTACGAGAAACGACCCTATACCATGGGGTCACACATGGGGTCACAACAGTTTGACCAGGGAATCCTCATGAAAATATCAACTCTTCTCTCTATGAAAGTGACCCGCAAGAATTACCCTACATTGATTCTACTACTTGAAAAATTACTGTAATAAAAGTAACCGCTCAAAAGAATATGCGAAAGAAATGAGTAGAGAAGCCCCATATATGAAGAAGTTGTGTCCAGAGAACGAATAGTTTTTGAATTAGTTTTTGGAGATTAGTTCTGGAGTTGGTTTTGAAAGAAAGGATTAGCTCTGGTATTAGTCTTCAAATATTACTTTCAGTCCTGTCCTGACGTTTTATTACTCTTTGGATCTTTTTTCGGAGCAGCAATTTCCCTTACGAAGAACAACTGGTACCAAAAGAAATGCGATAATACTAGTAAAAATTAATTACAACAAAATTAAAAAAGGCCAAGTAAAAGACTACAACTTATGATAATCGTTATTAAGCTGAAGGTGCATAACTATTACGTAATCATTACTATACCTTAAACTACTATAACTTAACATTTAAATTTTAAAAATATATTACTATCGTGTAATCGTTTACTATCCCTTAACCTAACATAACATTATTGAACTAAGGGCATACAAAAGCGATCATTCCAGATCATGACAAATCCCAAGCCTATAGAGTTGATTCATAAGACATAATAAGGTGCACCAACGGAGAAACGTTCATATAAAATTTTTCCCTTTTACTTCAAATAATAGAAGTTCCCCTTAATGGATAAATGTTATTATAAGAAGATTAATTGATAAATTTTATATAATAATACATTTTCAGATACCGGTACGCAAGTAAGCAACGACCACTGGTTAAGCGAAACGTCAAATCAAGCTACTATATGGTACGTTGCTAATATGATTTCAAATTCTAAAATAATAAAATAAAATAAAAGAAGGCAAACATGATAAGATTCCCGAGCCACTCACAGTTAAGTAATTGTAGACTAGAAAATATAACCTCATGGAAACTCAAGAAAAGCCATAGCTTGGATAATGTTAATGATTCCTTAAAAGAATGTGTTCTTATCAGAACAGTGGAAAATATTGACTGCCCCACGCTAAACTTTCTTTTAAAATCTCCAAGGAGAATCCTGGAAGATAGAATAATCCTGAGATTAACGGCAAGCTTGGTTCACTATAATTTAGTGCACGTACAATGACGAGAACACTCGAATACACTAGGTTAAGTGCAAACCTAGCATTCCAAATTTTAATACAATGGGTCCCAATAACAAAATATGCCTTATTATCGGAATACATCGCAAACAACATTTGGTATGATCAGGACGATAATAATATTACTACAATTTGGCCCGTTAAATTTCTCTCCATTCTAATAGACCGAGGGCATATGCTAAAAGGAGAAAGCTTCCTTAAGGCCCTATACGTAAATTTTGTAAAGAACACATACCTAAACCCAATAAACCCTTCAACGGGATCCACTATTTATCAAATCACCCCAAGGGATTATAAAGACAAAGAAAATAACCCTGAATTTCTTACAACAAGACAAAAACTTCGGAATCAAAATATTCCCCGGCTTCGACGTAATTTTGCGCGAGCAACTATGTTGTTGCCAGTCGCACGTAAACTTAATTTTTTCCGTAGTAAAAATAATAAATGACCCGTTGTCATTATCTCAATGGTGCCGGAAAGCCATTCTACAAAATATGCGAAGGAACGACATAACTGCCACATTGGAAGGCCTGCACCTCCCAAACCAATTATTAGTATATTTAATGTATATGAATACGCCTGAAAGTGGTAAAATAACGTAGTGTTTGAACTCCAATTTCTCAGTTCAAATGTATCGTCATGGGTAAATTATCAACTTACTAATATGTTGACATCCTCAAGCTCAAAGGCGGCACTGCCGGATGATGCACCCATATTAAAATTAAAAGCCGATATCCATGGAAGATATTGTGTATATAAATATGCCCGTCAGGATAGATAATAGAAGAGCTCACCAATATTATCTGTAGTGCTATATCTAGATTGATCAGTTATTATTTGAAAAGTGCATCATATAAATAGGCTAGTAGTGTATTAATATGTTATAAAACGAAGTCAGGAAGTAAAAACCCAAAAGACATATATTTATATATATCGTTCTTTAAATTGACAAAAAAAAGGTAGTTTCTTGAAAATCTCAATTATTTTAAGCCTGTATGGAACTTTGGAGAATCAAATTAAGTTAGAACAATTAATAGCCAAGTGCAAAGTGGCACTGGTGAACAAATAGTTCAACCTCGACCTGAAGTTGCCTTACATTCCATTCAAATGTAAATATTCATTATTGGTTAAAATGGAGCTTTAGAAGTATTGAAGTACGTCAAAAGAATAAGTACCCGAGTATGAGGAAGTACTGGCGAAATAGTAGTTTGATCTCGACCTAGAGTAACAATAATTGTAACTAATTGTGAATAACAGTAATTAGACAAAAGCCAATAGAAACTACCTTTCATTTCAGAACAATGGCCAAGGCAATTATTGGTACAGATTTTAAAACTATGCAGTATGCAAAAGATAACGTGATATACTCTGTAGCAATCCTTATTGTAAAGAAGTCAAGGGAAGAATCTTTTACAAAAAAGTGGGCTATAAAATACGATTTAAGGGAATATGGCATAGAATCGTATCGTTTTGGACTACGATTGGCAAATTAACCCAAATATCGATCCGTAACGGGAAAATTGGGGGAAAAATACAACGGGAGAAAGGATAAGTACCTTAAATATATGCAGAAGTTATGTGGCTGACGATGTTAGTTTTTCGCATAATAATACAATCTATATTCAAAATCCAAAAGTATAAAATCGTGAAAAAAAAAAAGATTACATTGCAATATAAGTTAACACATATTAATTCTAGAATTAAGCAGAACGGTACGACTAATGAATATTATGATAATCTTCATTGTTTGCACAGCAGCCAAAGACGTCGTAAAGCAGGGAATCATACATAAGCATGGGAACTACCCCCAAAATAGCTGTAATGTATGAAAAAGATAAATTCTCCAATTCGCAAGAGACACCAAAGATAATCATATGCGGAAAGCCAATGTGGTGTCTTCATCTCACTATCAAGTGGAATATTTAGTTGCTTACGAGACTGAAGCTCATTAATTCCCCTAGCCATGAGGATTTGGTTAACCCCGAATTATGGAAAAATTACGAGAACACGTAGAAAAAGAGTAAAGCCAGATCACATAGAATCGAGTGACTTGCAGAACCTAAACCCGGAACTCCCTGATAACCCTTAAGCCAAACAAACAAGGGAAGACATGATCGAGCGAATGGGAATAGAGGTCGTCATTCGTACCATGTCCAGTCACACCTCTCTAAATATTGTTTGCTTAAAACCATGCAGGTATCACGAAACAGGTGTTTCTTAAGCGGCATGAACATGCGTAAACATTAAAGGGATGAAAATTTATAGTAAAAAATGACCTCTCATTAAGCCATGTAAGCTACCTCATGTTCAATTAGATAGTTGAAAATTAGTTTAATTACATAGTTGACAATTAAACGCAAAATTAGTTCACATATTTCTAATTTTAGTTCACATATTCACATATTTTATCATTTTTCCTTGTAGTTAATAATTTTTTTAGGATTACTAAACCTGTATCACAATAATCCAGTGTCACTGCAATATGCAAAAAAAGCATGAGAATTACTTTATTTATCTTATCTTTAAATTTAACGTTATCCATATTAATTTGATATTGTTAGTGTGATTAATCACGACTATTACTTCAAATAATAGTCCCTTTCAATATTCTATAAATTATCTACTATTGTCTTCTGTGTTTTATCTTACGTAATTGTAAATAGCATATGATTCTGCCTAGATATTTGTATTCTAGGAAGCGGAATAATCAGTGGAAATTCAATCATGGTATACCAGCAAGCAACACAGATACAACCTAGAAGCATCTACTATCATTATTCGTCAACCACCGATAAGTACTCACCAGGTAAATCCTTGAAGACGATACCCTAATGACAATCCCATTTGCAAAAACCTAGTGTCAGGTAACACTACCACAAAAATGTCGTCAAACAGAAAAACCCCATATATATGTATTAATCGACTATTATCTAGAGAATCACCCCGACCAGTCATGTCATAAAACTGCATATAAACCCGTCAGAAAACTATCCTTAGACGACAAGGTCCCAAACATTAAATACCAAGGACCAAGAATAATCCTGGGGGTTAATCCCTCAATAATTATGTATCTTAAACGCCGAGTCAAAGACAATATGTGGACAAAAAATTCCAAGTTTAAGTCTTCACCCTACCCAATAATTATTAGGTGTTGCAAAAAACAAACCATCCTCCATGAAAAGAAGAGCCAAACATGAACAATTTTGTGGGAAACATAGACTGTACGTGCTCAATTTTCCCAAAACAAAGGGCTCTGAGAAGAGACCCAATCAAGCTATTATAATTATAATCCCAGTGATTAAGCCCTCAAGGATCGTGTATCATTGAACTAGGAATCAAAGACAATGCGTAAAACCAAGACTCTAAGATCAAGTGTTGATCCAAACGTAATTACCTTTATATGTCGTAACGAAGCCCTTTATTCAAATAAAAGAAGGGCCGAACGTGAACAATTTACGGGAAACATAAACTGTAAGCGTATTAAATTTTCCCAAGGATACAAGTGATCAGAAGAGATGCCTAGCCCAGTTATCAAGATACCCATCCCCTGTAATTAATTCCCCAAAGGATATGTACCTAGTAAACATTTCAACGACTCTATAACACCAACCCCTCGTGTATGATGTGACAAACCACGCACGGACAGTTTTGTGCAAGAAGTCATACTTATGAAAATTTTAAATGCTTATCCCAAGCAATAAGTGCCAAAAAGTGAAACACCATGAAGACAAACCATAAACAATTAGCCGACTCAGTAATTAATTCAATGGAAACCCAAAATAAAGTGACGACGTATGTGAGTATTATAGACACGTAGAATGATGAAGTAAGTGTGAAGTCTTATGTATCTAACATGTAACTTTAATGAATATTGAGAAACTTTTCATAAAACAGGCTGTTAACAAGTGCAAGCTACATTATCCCAGTGTTGCAATCAGATATTAAGTTAAAACCTATCAATATGTCAAATTTTTTTTTATTGCAAACTATTTTAATTCATACGTATCAGTGTGTTAAAATTTAGATGTAATAATAAGCTCATAGAAGTCAGTTACTTACAGTATCCGTAAAGCGTAAGGTGGAAGAAATATATAGAATCAGAAATAATGAACACATAATTTCATTATCAGTACTATATCAGGTAGTAGAATAGTTAAGTGTCAGGTGGAAATATTATATAGAATTAGAAGTAGTGATTCTTTATATCATATCAGGTAGTAGAGTAATTGTCTTATCAGAAACAAGACTTTTGAATTATATAAAAATATTTGCATATCAGGTGGAGATATTTTCAGTATTAGGTGGAGGAAAGTATTAATTACATACTTAATCATATAATCAAATGCGTTAGTCAATAGATACTCTTTAGCCCTTTCGCTAAATAGAGTGAATAGTTGATGGACCTTTAAGTAAGGTTTTCATGTATGTAGTCACATAAAGCAATCAGGGATATGAAAGAAAATATACGTTTTACTAGATATGAGTTAATTCAAATACTAAGTGCCAATTTTTAAAATAAACAATTATAAAACGGGATCAAAATTCAAAAAATAAAAAAAAGAAGTAGTAAACACAACGATGAAGACATCGTTAACAATGGGAAGGATGATATGTAACGGGATCAAAATCCTAGAAGTAGAAACCCCTCCGTCAAGTTATTAGTTGAGACAATATTTTCTAATAGAACACTAAGTTAAAGGACACGGAATTCACGTCGTGCAATCTACTTAATTAAGAGGCATCCAATAGCCATGTAAAATAAAACACGACCAATTCTAATACAAAACTTTTGTTGACAGAAAGAATTCTGAGATGTCAGCTTTACAGCCATATCTCTTATAGTTAATCTTCAATTTTTGGTTTGAATAAAATTTCCGGCGTCAATATCGCAGGTTCAAAAGAATGATACCTCTAAGTATTGAACAATATTCACAGGTGCAAACATAGTAGCCAATGGTGAAACAGTGTTTCACCAATAAAAAAAGATACAAAGTAGAATAAACAATGGTAGACCAGACTTCTGTTTGACAGGAAAAATTCACAAATGTCAATCTCATACGTATAAATTATACAAATTAGGATATAAACAATGTAAGAGAAAAACTTTGTTCGACAGTAAAAATTCTGAAATGTCAATCTTAGGACTATAAATTACGTGGAAGTCAAAATAGTCAATTGGTTTATTCCTCGTCCAATAAGAATATAGGACATGCTATTTGACCAATAGGTCCAACGTAATATACTTGTTAGCAACGCCTGAATGTAACCGCTGGCGAAATCAGAGAGTATAGTTAGTTAGGACTTAGTTATTTGGAGTCAGTCTAGAGGAGTTTTCTGAGAGTTCTTGACCAAACTTATGTAAGTTTATTGTGAATCTAATGTCAGCCCAGTATCAATTTATTGACAATGTATGTGAGTTCTTTACCATGTTCAATCCAATCTTTGAATTTGTATTTTAAATAGAATATATATCTCAGTGCATAACTTTATTCAAGTGCCTATGACAGTAATTTGAAGTGCAGATTATCCGATATTCCTGATGCAATTTTGTAGCGCAAATATGAGTAAAAATAAATATATTACTTTCTTAATTTATATATATATATATATATATATATATATATATATATATATATATATATATATATATATATATATATATATATATATATATATATATATATATATATATATATATATATATATATAGATAAGTCTTTTTTAGGCTGGAGAGGTATGAATAATTTATTGCTAGTTGTCAATTTTATGGATGAAAAGCGCAAGGTATCGGTCTCAGTTGTATATGCCCTTATAGAGCCGACTGATGAAAATTGTTGAAAACCGTAAATAGAAAACCGTAAACCAGCTCAATAGTAACCAAAACTCTAGATAACAGAATTTTGATACCAATAGATATATCAAAAGAATCAGCTTATTATGCTGATTCTAAATATATAAGACTCATTAAGTTTAGTGTTACCTATCAAAGGCTTCAAGCATGATGAAATTTATCTAATTTTCGAAAAAGGGAGGAAAATCTATAAGAGTCAAAGAATCTTAATGAAAGTTGCACCATTAGATTCAGCATATCAGAGACTCCTACTGTAGAGGTTCCAAGCTCCCATCTGCAAGAATGTAGAATTTTGTATTTTTGCCAGAAGAAAGATCACGGATGCGTGTTTTTTTTTCTTTTTTTTTCCAGGGGTTATCATATGAATTAAATAGTCCTAGAATATCAGAAGAGGGCTCCTCCAAATGGAAATCAAAAGTTCTAGTGTCCTTTTTTATTGACCAAAAGGATTGGAGGGCAACTAGGCCCTCTCCCACGCCTCTTTCTTCCCAAAAGTTGATAGGCCAATAGAAATGCTTTTGTATATAATAAAACCCCCCAGAGCCCCTGGAAAAAGGTCTTAAATTATGAAATATGCCCATTGTTTACGTATAGTATTCGTTACTGGGAAGTATGCATACATTTTTCGGGGTGGGGAGGAATATTCTTCTGGGGAGATTTTCTAAGGAGAACTTTTCCAGGGGGAAATTTTATACTGGGGGAATTTGACAGAATTCCTATACCAAATTCGCTTTATCTGTTTTACTTTCTCTTTGCCGAATCAATTTTACGCGTGGAGATGTTAAGGGTAATTATACGGGTTAGATTTTTACCGGGACTGAATTGTCTAGAGGATCTTTCGGTCGGAAGGGGTGATTTTTTCGTGGAGGTTGAGCCGGATTTCCTGGCATCATTTAAAAAACGATCAGGAATTAAATATAAAAAAAATTCTTTTCAACTGAAAGTAAGGAGCAACATTGAAACTTAAAACGAACAGAAATTATTATGTATATGAGTGAGATTGTCCCCTCTTCAATACCTCGCTTTTTACGCTCCAGTTTGTAATTCGTCCCAATTCTTTAATTACGGCTCCTGAGAACAAGGTTTGTTCAATTAGAACAATAAGAGGATTTTTTAAATATACTCAAAAACTTTGGCGTGAAGAGCGAGGAATTAAGGAGAGGGCAACGCCCCTCATATTCTATTCGTTTCAAGTTTTAAGGTTCTCCTTACTTTCAGTTGCAATTTTTTTTTATTTTAGCTATAAAAATAGCTACGGGAAAAATAGACAGGATCCCAAGTAGAAATATGGAGTTTTATCGGGAATTTCAATCTCCATATTCGTAGTAACAGTGATATATGGCGTCCTAGCCTTAATCCATTTGATATAGGCAAATAAAATAGTAAAAATAAAATAAAAAGTGAAACTTTTTAGAATTCACTTGGGGCAGATAAAGTTTGAAGAGAGGCACAGTCTGGTCTTAGGAAAAGGAGAGGATTGAGACGCGTCTGAGTCATCAGACCCCCTTAGGCCCCTGTTGAATTGACTATAAGCAAGTGTTCGATTCAACAGATAGAAGAGTTTTAACAATTGTCCTATCCTTGTATTGTACACCACATAAAGAAATTAACCCTTTAATGCCTGAAGGTTCCCTCAGGTACCACATTTCAAATTTTTGATTATCAAAAACCAAAGCCATACAAGTTTTCCCATCGGGGTCGCTATAATTGTCTGATAATCAACGACCTCTATTCCTGGTATTTTTCTCAGTTTATGATCGTCCACCTTTGGATGATATAATCACGGTCAAAGTAAGTACTTTTTGCCTTCTTGGATTGTCTCGAAAAATGGGCATGTATTTTTGTAACTGACAATGTAATGATCTGATCTAGGGTTTTTATTTCCCTAGCCTGGCAGAGAGGAAAGTCTAACAATTCAAATATAGGTCATTTGCGTCGATAGTGTAAAAATAAAGGGAAGGGAGGGGCCTAAGAATCGTGGCTCCTAGAGGAACCATCCGTCAGAAATGGGACTACTGAAAATGCATAAAGTTTAATATACTACGATATTCTGTAACCACTGTTTTAACCACTTTCTTATAATTTCTAATGATTTAACTATACTAAATAGTATCTGTAGCTCTGAGGAACCATCTGGAATAGCTTGAGCTTGGGGTTACCACTGTCAATAGTAAAATACTAAACATTCTGTAGCTAAATTACTAAATTTCATGTAGATACAATTAATAAGATTGACTAAGCTCCTATACCAATATGTCATTTCTAGGGTTGCAATGGACGAATCTACATTTACTGCAGCAAAAATAGTAGAATTTGAGTACTCTAAAATTATGAAGAAACTACGTTCACGCCCAATTTCATTGGAAAAAGCTGTGAATTTTGCTCTTTGTTCAGATGATGCTTCTGACCCGGAAGACTTGCTAAGTGAAGATAAAGACTTAAATGATCCACAGTATGCTCCTGAAGAAATCTTAGAAGAACTGCTGAAGCTGAAATAAAAACCGGCCGAGTTGAAGCCAATGACTGTAACAGTCAGGATGAGTCGCAAGCTAATGGAGGTGAAACAATAAAACCACAATCCTCAGATATTTCTACTTCCAAGCCAATGAGACAGCGAGACATTGCTTGGAGAAAATTAGATTTTATCACATCAGACACTCTATGGAAAAATCGGCTTCGAGTCGACCAAGAAATGAGCGCCAAGACCCCATTGAAACATATCAGGTTGTTTTTTGACAACGAAGTAATAGCTACATACGTGATAAGATGAATATATAGGCACATCAGAAAGATGGCAAGTAGTTAAGCATTTCATTGACTGACATTGAGTGTTTCCTGGGAGTCCGTTTGCTTAGAGGAATAGTAAAAATTCCCTCATGTCGCAAGTAGAAGGGGGGGTACCAGCCCCACGCGACACCCCTGCTGCCACCTACAACTTTTTTTAACACCAAATATGGGCATAGCCTCCCACGCGAACCACGTGGTTTATGGTTTTTGTCAGTGAGAATTTGAAAAACAGGAATTTTGTCACATTTATGTCTGTTTTCATGGATGACTATGTGTGTTGGTCGATATATTTTATGTTGTTAATGGTTGGTTATGGATGGTATATGGTTTTTGTCAGTGATGATGAAAAAACAGTATTTTTCTCACTTGAAAAACAGGAATTTTCTCACATTTATGTGTGTTTTCATGGATGGTTATGTGTGTTGGTCGATTTATTTTATACTTTTCATGTATGTCAACAGCAATTCATGTCTGCTTTTATGGTTTTTGTCAGTGAGAATTTGAATAACAGGAACTTTCTCACATTTATGTCTGTTTTTAGGGTTTTTGTCAGTGAGAATGAAAAAACAGGAATTTTCTCACTTGAAAAAACATTAATTTTCTCACATTCATGGATGTTTTCTTGGATGGTTATGTGTGTTGGTCAATTTATTTGATGTTTTTAATGGATGTCAACAGCAATTCATGTATTTTTTATGGTTCGTTGTCAGTGAGAATGAAAAAACAGAAACTTTCTCACATTTATGTATGTTTTCTTGGATGGTTATGTGTGTTGGTCAATTTATTTGATGTTTTTCATGGATGTCAACAGCAGTTCATATCTGTTTTATGGTTTTTGTCAGTTAGAATGGAAAAACAGGAACTTTCTCACTTTAATGGATTATTGAGTCTAATGGGAGCAGGTCAATGACACTTCCTTCATGTTGTTGCTCTCAGCAAATGTTATGAGTTTCCAGGAATTTGGAACACCTGTGCTGTCGACCTCAATTCCCCATATCGTGAATCAATAATTCCCCTTAGAAACGACAAATTAATTCCCCTTTCTTGACAGATCAATCAACCAATGACATCATCTGTCAGACTTTAAAAACTTTCGTCTAGAAACGATTCTCCAGGAATAGATCCAAGTCATTAATGTCTTTGGCTCGGAAACAACTCTTTTGGTCGAACTCCAAAGGATATTAATAACCAAACGCCATGGAAACAATTCTCAAAGAAACATCTTAGAGATGAATTGTTTTAGCGCGGGAATCAGGTTTCTTATTAATTTGAGATGCCTCAGCGCAGAGATGCCAAAAACAAAAGGAACACGCTGAATTTACGTTTAGGGATTATTTGGGCGAAACTGTTTTAGACAGGTTATGGAATTATTTCGGCGAAACAGTTAGAGACATTTTAAAAGATGATTTAATAGATGATTTTAGAAGAGGATTTGAGGGTGAAACTCTGTGGTCGTTATAATACACAAGTTCCATTTGAACAGTGTTGTGAGGTCCCCTACCACAACCCCAAAGGGTTCCGATCCCCCCACCCCGACCCCCAAGGAAGCCACCGGTCCTCAAAGGTACTCCGGATTCCCAAAGGGCCCCCCGTGCCCCCAACGCTCCAGAGCCCCCATTTTAATACTTTTTTAAGACTTCATTATATCTTTTCAGAACAAATTATTATTTTAGGGAATTATTTCGGCGAAACAGTTAGAGACATTTTAAAAGATGATTTTTGAAGAGATTTTAGAAGAGGATTTGAGGGTGAAACTCTGTGGTCGTTATAATACACAAGTTCCATTTGAACAGTGTCGTTAGGTCCTCTACCCCAGTCCCCAAAGGTCCCCCAGGCTCCCAAAGGACCACCCAGGCCTCAAGGGCCCTCCGGATCCCCAAACGCCCTCCCCGGGTCCCCAAAGAGCCCCATCCCCATTTTGTTAATACTTTTTTGTGCATTTGAGACACAGAAGGGTCCCCACATTTCAAAGGGCTTTATTATATTTTTTCAGAACAAGTTTTTTTCTTAATGTCCTTCATAAACCAATTTTACAACTTGAAGTAGTTATCTTTTCCCCCACAACTTTACTATAAGGCTTTTTGAATTACCCAATATCATGCAATACTTTTCAAAGGCATTTCAGAACATGGTTTTTTCTTAAGGTCCTTCCTAAACCTATTTTACATGTTGAAGTACTTATCTTTTCCCCACAACTTTACTTTACGACTCTTTTGCACACCCAAACATCAAGCAATACTTTCCAAAAGGCTTTATTATATCTTTTCAGTACAAGTTCTTTTCTTAATAACCTTTTTAAACCAATTTTACAAATTCTAAATGTTTCCTTAGTAGAAGAAAAAGCTATATCATAGTTGCGAATATTTTCTCGGAAAATAAGCAATTCTATTTAAATTTTAAATTTTATCAATGAAGTTATGAAAAGTTAAAGTTCTCTTCTGAATTTTCTCAATGAAAAATAAATTAGTTATTAATCAATTCTATTTTTCAAAATAATATAAAAATTTTTCACTTCGGATCAAATTTTTCTCAAAGAGATGAAAAAAATTTAAATACTGTTCCTAATTTTTCACGGAAGATAGAAAAGTTCAAGTTCTCTTCTGAATTTTACCAAAGAACACACTCCAATCGTAATTTCTCCAGAGAAAATAAAAATCTTTCACTTCAGTTTTAAGTTCACCAAAGACATAAAGAAATTTAAAGTTCTATTCTAAATTTTTCCGTAGTAGATAGAAAAAACTATAGCATACTTGTGAATATTTTCCCAGAAGATAAAAAGTTCTACTTCAATTTTTAATTTTTTCAACGAAGTGAAGAAAAGTTCAACTTCTATTCTGAATTTTTTAAATTAAAAATAAATTAGTTATTGATCATTTCCATTTTTCCAAATAATATAAATATTTTCCAACTTAAAAATGGGCACACACAAAAACTTAAAAACACACTCACACACACACAAACTTACACACACACACACACACACAAACATACACACACTCACACACACACACACAAAAACTTACACACACACACAAAATCTTACACGCACACAAAAACTTACACACACAAAAAAAAAACTTACACAAAAAAACTTACACACACACAAAAACTTACACACACAAACACTTAAACACGCAAAAAAAAACTTGCACACACACACACAAAAACTTACACAGACAAAAAAACTTACACACACAAAAAAATTACGCACGCACAAAAAATTACACACAAACACAAAAACTTACAAAAACGCACACACACAAAAAAACATGAACTCAAACAAAATACTACACACACACACAAAAAATTACACACACACACAAACAATTACACACACACAAAAAAATACGCACTCACGCAAAAACTTACACACACACATAAGCACTGAAACACAAACACACAAAATTACACACAAAAACTTACACACACCCACAAAAACATACACACACACACACAAACATACACACACACAAAAAAACTTACACCCACACAAAAAAACATACACACACAAAAAATTACACACACACACAAAATTACACACACAAAAAAAAACTTACACACACAAAAAACCAAAAACACAAACGCAAAAACTTACACACACACAATAAATTACACACACACACAAAAACTTACACAAACCCACAAAAAATTACACACACACAAAAACTTAAAACCACACAAAAAAAAACTTACACACACACACACACACACACAAAAACTTACACACACAAAAACTTACACACACACACACACACACACAAACTTACACACACACACAAACACACACACACACACAAAAACTTATACACACAAAAAAACTTACACACACAAAAACTTACACACACACACAAACACAAAAAATTACACACACACACACACAAATTTACACACACACACAATTAGACAAAAATTACGATATTTTTGCACAGTTTCAACTAACTACGGCTAAGTATCTTAAAAGGCAAGGTATTATTCTTGCGAGAACACTAAAAATCATTAAGGGGTATTAATGAAAATGATGATAATCAACCAAAAACCGTCAGCGAGAACTCCGATTAACCATCACCAAAGTGTCACAATGCCGTCAGTGTGTCAACACCCCTCGGAAAATAGGGGGGTAATGATCAACTGCGAAGATATTTAGCCTACAGAAAAAAATTGCTCATTGTTCCTTTAGTAGCCACGCAATTAGACTAAAAATTATGATATTTATGCACAGTTTCAACTAACTACGGCTAAGTATGTTAAAGGCGAGCCATTTTCTTGCGAGAACACAAAAATCAAAAACTTACACACCCACAAAA
>NC_142811.1:21258798-21283798 GCF_049724085.1 Artemia sp. Qi Xiang Cuo
TCTTTGAAAAGGTGTATATGTCTTGTAGAAATGTTTTCCTATATGTCTTGTAGAATTCCATATATACAATCTACTAGGAAGCCACCCTAATTTACGGACAAGTTCCTGTTTGTTTTAATTTTAATATTGATTCTTGCCTTCAGGTGATTTTTTTAACTTCATTACATCAAGAGCAAAGCTAAAGTCAAAACCGCCAACGAAGGAACGGTAATAAGGAGTAAAGGGGTTATAAAGGAGTAAAGGTGACACTTTATTACCAAGTCAAAACCACTGCAAATATTGAAAAGAGATTTCAAACCAAAGTGCAATTAAATGTAATGCTTTATTATAGTAATACTTCAGCAGAACAAGTTTTTACTTCATAATTACACACTTTCGCGATCAGCCGCACATCAAATTTTGGTTAACTAACCTTAAATTTCGAAATAGACTCTGAATAGTTGTTGGGCTTACAACTTCGTAAATTCCATAATTTTTTCTCTTATGAACTTATATTATTAGAGGACTTGTTGCATAAAATGTAAGTAAAGCTAGTTTACAATTTTATGACGGTGGTGGACTATTAACTTGGGCGCATATGCAGTGGCCTTTCGGGAAATATAAAATTTACCAAATCCCAAAAATTTCCCATGGCTGAGTTTTCTCTATGAGTTACCCCACACTACTGCACCATAAATTCAAGCTTTGATATAGGTTTGAATTGTATAACCTATATACGAAGCGACTATATTTTGCGCATCGTTAATTATTTCTTTGCAGGAATGCACGCAAGGGGAGGGAACAGAGCTCACCTGTCTCTCTCATAATTCTGAATTTTCCAAAATTTGTATGTATCTGGACATTTTCATTCATAATATAGATTTAGGTTTATTATCCACCTCCGAATAAAATAACTCCTTGGCCTTCCAAAAAAAATACTGCGCTCGTGCTCGTTTCTCTCGTTCAGAAAGGAAGAGACGAAAAAAGAAAATTGTGTCCACTTTTGTTTCCATTCAATCTGAAAAAGTACCCCAAAGGCACAACACTCATATTTGAAATGTGGCCATACTTGTTATGCAATCTTTTTTTTATAGCTTTAAACTTTGATTATCCTTTTATAAGAACAAATTTACTCTGTTCAAATGAAACATCCAACCTGATTTGAAATTCTACTTTTTATGCGAGATTTTATGCGCTTGTTTCTGAAGTCTCCTTAAACTTTACTGAAAAAACTGAGACATTTTCAACAAAAATGCCTCCATCAAAGTCTAAAATATATCTTAGCGTTAAAATTTTTTTGCAAGGTATTAACTACCTTTTAAGAGCAAAAAGAAAGTTTGAGGGAGTGGAAGACATCCCCCTAATAGTAGTATCTTCTTATCTTAAGTTCCAATGACACTTTGTATTACAGTGGGCCATGAAAATGTAGGAAGAGGGGGTGAATACAATTTCCAAAATACGGTTTTTCCAATAATAATGATAAAAATCATTTTTATATGAAAATTCCAAAGGTATACAAAATGTGCTTGTCAAAATTTAGGGCAGGAAGCAAAGAAACTTGTGTTGGGAGAAGTATTCCCCAGCTCCTCTCTTGAAATTAATGCCATCAGACTTTTGCTTTTATTAAAAAAAAAAAATCACCAGTAAGTGACAAAAGAAGAAGTTAAAAAGAGATGGGCAGGAAATTTTGAAAATGTGCTAAACCGTGATAAGTTACAAGAGAAGATATAAAAAAGAATACAAAAAGTTTTGACACTTTTGAAGAGGAGGAATATTTTATATTCTGATGAAGAATTAATGACAGCACTATACAGATTAAAAAATAATTTGGCCCCAGGTGCTGATAGTGTAATAAATAAGTTTTCTTAATTTGAAAAAGGGGTATAAGGAGGAAGCGCCAGGCAATTTTGGGAAAACTTTAATCAAGCCCACACTTTTTAGACTTAGAGATGCTGCAGATGTTTAAAAAGAGAAGGACACGGGGTCTCAGGAAGGAGAGATGATGCGTCGACAGATATTTCACTCTTAGATTAATAACAGAATCGGACCCCTTACGTCACAGATAGAGACGCCACACAAATAGAGACGACATACACACAGAGATGACATGAAGGGGTCCGATGACCTGAGAGTCATCGGACCCCTTTAGTCCTCAGTTATATAGATTATGTTTAAGTGTTGGATTCAGCCGGTAGGAGAGCTTTAGCGAAGGTACTATACTTGCATGGTACATTATATCAGTGATTTAAAGTAGTTACTGCTATACGAGAATGAGATTGCTATGGTTAAGGTATGGAATGAGATTTACGGTTTGTTAAGTACTGAATCAAGAATTAAGCTAAGTTGTATTCTATCCCCATTTATATGGATCGTTTTGATGGACTTCATCCTAAGAAGCATATCAAAGGCTATGGGAGACCATAGAACCGTATGGGGAAATAAAACCCTGCTAGACTTAGATTTTGCTGGTGGTTTGATCATAAAAGATAAAATTCAGCATAATGAATGAATTTTTGAGGTTTCAGAGTAAAAGAATAGGTTTGGAATTAAATGTGAAATAGACTAAGTCACTAAGACAAAAAGCAAGGGAAGGTGATGAGGTGTGATGCTGGGTAACCAGAAAACCAATCAAGTGGATAGTTTCACTTGTATTGGTAGCCTTAATAATAAAGATGATGGGAGGAGTGAAGATATTAAAAATAGAATTGCCAAGGCCCAGGGTGTTTTGCCATAGTTTAATAAAGGTTTTGAAGAATATGAAGATATGTGTACAAACCAAGATTAGAATATTGGAAGCCACAGTGATCAAGTATAGTTTATTAAGGGTGGGCAAGACGTCCGTCTGTCTTTGAAAGAAGGAGGAGGATTTGCAAACAATTTTTCAGAGAAACTGTCTACGGATAGTTTTATGTACCTATATGACTTACCGGATTTCAAACAGTAAGCTGAGCGACAAATTTTGGTCAATCCCGCTTTCTAGAGCAATTAAATTTTAAAATACCAGTTTTTTCAACTGAAACTAAGGAGCAACATTAAAAATTAAGACGAGCAGAAATTATTACGTATATGAAGGGGGTTCTCCCTCCTCAGTACATCGCTCTTCACTCAAAAAGCTTATTAGTACTTTAGGAAAATCTTCATATTGTTCTAATTAAATGACACTTATTGTTCACGAGCCGTTATTAAAGAATTGATTCAAAATTCAAAGTTCAGCGTAAAGAGCAAGGTGATGAAAAGGGGCAACCCTTTTCCTATACGTAATAATTTATGTTCCCTTCAAGCTTTAATGTGGTTTCTTACTTTCAACTGAAATAGGCCTACTTATTTTTCAAAATTTCATTTCAGATTTATTTTTAAATAATGCCAGGAAATCCGGCTCTTCAGAGGAAAATCCCCCTCCCCACTGAGAAATCCTCTAGATAATGCAATCGCGGTGAAAATTTATCCCGGACAATTGCTCTTAACATCCCCACATGTAAAATTGAGTCGGCAAAGAGAAAGTAAGACAAATATAAAGAATTCCATATAGGAATTAAGGCAAATTCTCCCAGTGTAAAATTTTCCCTGAAAAGTTCACCCCCCGGAAACTCTCCTTCCCATGGAAAATTTTCCCTGTGAAAAATACCCCAGCAGATTATTTACCCCCCCCCCCCGCAGAATATATGCGAATTTCCCAATAACAAATACACAATGGGTAAACATAGGGCAAACTTTATAACTTAAAGACCTTTCCCTAGGGCTTTGGGGGGTCATTTTATCTCGATAGGCATAGGTTTTGGTTTGTTGAACTATTTTGAACAAAATAACAATCTCAGAATTTTGATCTGACAATTTTGGGGAGGAAAAGGACGCGGGAGGGGGGCTAGTTGCCCTGCAATCTTATTGGTTACTTAAAAAGGGTACTAGAGCTTTTAAATCCATTCAAATGAGTCATCTCCCGATGATCTAGGACTATTTGTCCGATAATATCACCCCTGGGACAACAACAAATTAAACACGCATCCGTGACCTTCCTTCTGGCAAAAATTATAAAATTCCACATTTTTGCAGATATGAGCTTAAAACCATCATAGTAGGGTTCTATGATACGCTGAATCTGATGGAGTGGATTTTTATTGATATTCTTTGACTTTTAGAGGGTGTTTCATCCTTTTTTGAAAATCAGACACATTTTCTCAGGCTTGTTGCCTTTGATGGGTAACACTGAACTTAGTGAATCTTACATATTTTGTGTCAGCATAATAAGCTGATTGCTTTAATATTCTATTGGTATCAAAACTCTGTATTTTAAAGTTTCGGTTGATATTGAGCCGCGTCACTCCTTAATTGCAGTTCGTTACTACTAACTGTTTGATTAAATAAAAAAGCAAGTTGTTTCTACTGAAAGTAAGGAGCAGCATTAAACTTTAAAATAAATAGAAACTATTTCATATATGAGGGGGATGCCCACTCCTCAAAACCCCACCTATAAGCTATTTTTTTTTAAAGAACTTTTACATAAAGGTTCTGATTCTAAGTACACGGTTATACGGTTAAGTACCCTTGTGTTTCAGGAATCGTTCTTAAGAGTTTTAATGTTCTTGAGTTTTAATGTTGGTCCTTACTTTGAGTAGAAAAAACTTTTTTTTTTCTGATCGGTTTTCAAATAATCCCAGGAAATCAACTCCTCCTTCTCCGTTGAAATCACCCCCCAGAAAAAAACCCTCCATAGAAAGTTCGTCCTACGCAAAATTCTTTCACCAGGAAAATACCCCAGACAATTCCAGACACGCTGCAAGTTACACAGAAAACTTCTTGCTTACGATTCCATCTGAAATACACTCCTTTGCATACTTTCATTTGAATAAAGACTTGTTTTTATTTAGTTTCTGATCCTTTTTAAGTTCCTGGGGGAATTCTTGCTGTGTCGAAAGTATTTCCCAGAAATCCTCCCCATGGAAAATTTCTCCCGCAGAAGATTTCACCATGGATAATTTCTCCTGGTGATAATCCCCCATGGAGAATTTCTCCCGTAGCAAATCTCCCCCCACGTCAACATATCCCAGAGACTCCGCTGAAAATTTCCCCCGGATAATTCCTCTGAATCATATATGAATTCTGACAAATTCCACCCTTGGAAAATTTCTCCCGGAAAGTTCATTCCCAGAAACTTCCATCCTAATGGGAAATTCTCCCCGTAGAAAATCCATCCCCAGAAAACCTCTCCCCCCCCCATCTGAAAAATGTCGGTATGCTTCCCTATAATAAATACTGAATGTAAACAATGGACAAAATTCATAACTTGCGGCCCTTCGTCTGGGATTTTGGGGGGTCGTGACATCTCCAAAGACGTAGTTATTGTACCTTTAACTATACTTAACAAAATGGTTATATCAAAACTTTGATCAGATGGTTTTTGAGGAAAATGGGCATGTAAGGAGGGCTAGCTACCCTTCAGTTTTTTGGGTCACTTATGAAGGGCCCTAGAACCTTTAATTTCCGTTTGAATGATCCCTCTTGTGATACTCTAGGACTATATGTTCGATACGATCACCTCTGGAGAAAACAAAGGCAAAAAAATAGATAAACACGCATCCTTGACCTTTCTTCTGGCAAAAAAAAATACAAAGTTCCAGATTTCGAGCACAAAAATATAAAGTTCCCATTCACAAACGCCAAATCTGATGTTATGATTTTTATTAAGATATTTTGACTTTTAGAGGGTATTTCCCCCTTTTTCGAAAATATGGCAAATTTTCTCAGGCTCGTAGCCTTTGATGGGTAGCATCTAAAGTTAATGAGTATTATATATTTGAAATCAACATAATAAATCGGTCCTTTGATATTTCTATTGGTATCAATATTCCGTTTTTTAAGCTTCGATTATTATTGAGCCACGTAACTCCTTACTTACAGTTCGTTACCATGAACTGTTTGATAATGAGAGAAAGGTTGATATGGTTAGGGTATGTTCTGCTGATGAAGGATAACAGATTACCAAAGATTCCTTGTTTGCCAACCATCTAGGATCAAAAAAAACCCAGCTCGTCCCAAAAACCAGCTAGTTTAAGGGAAATTGGAATTTCTGAGGGGTGTCTGAAGAGAACTGTTGTGAATTTATTGGGATGGAGGAGGAGCGTTCGTGGCTTTATTAGCCTCAGTCAGCTTTATAATGCAGTGAATTCTTAATAGTAATAGTACAAGGCAATTTACTAGATAGTTTTGCTTAAATGTCTGATTTTAAGGTAAATTTTTATCAGAGTTTAAATATAGATAGAGTTGATTTTGCAAGTCTTGCTCAGAATTTTATGCTGCTCACCTATTGGATACCCACCCTACAAATCCCGAACACACAATTGTACTTTGCACAAATTCACAGTTCTGTAAAGCCTTTAATAGTCAAGGACCCAGCAAACGATACTCTAACACCACATGTGTCAACCAGCTCAAACACGTTTGAAGAAATGACTTAGGGGTAAGTATGAAGGGGGCCGAATTGACTACTGAAAGCGAATACTTGTGTGTACAGTAGAAATTTTATGTGCCAAAAGTGATATAACATCTAGTTTGTGTAATCTGTGACGTCAACAACGATAGTAGAAATGGGTTATTACATACAAGATACACATAATTCATTCATGGTTTATTGATCCACGAAGGGGACTAGATTTCTGAAAAATTGATTACATAATCGACAGGGAATTCGATATTGATCTATGAAGGGGAATTAAGAAACAATATGGCTTCTCTGGTCTTTAGATCTGAGAGATAAATTAATATTCTATTTTTAAATATGAACTCTCAAGTCTTTAGGTCTCAGAGATTAATTAACATTCTATTTATAAATATGGGTTCTCTAATCTTTAGTGTCAGATATAAATTAATATTTTATTTATAAATATGGTTTCTCAGGTCTTTAGGTCTGAGAGATAAATATTAATATTCTATCGAAGCCATAACAGTGTAACTAGGAACACCTTAGATTTTTTCAGAAATTCATACGAGATCAAGACAGATTGAATATATTTTACGCGGGAAATGGTTTCCTGGGAATTTCAAATGTGACAGCGCAGGGATGCCGAAATAAAGGAACACGCAGGAATTACTTTTAGGGGATTTTTTGGGCAAAACAGTTTGAGACATTTTAGAAGATGATTTGGGGTGAAACTCAGTTCTCGTTATAATACACAAGTTCCATTTGAACAGTGTTGCAAGGTCCCCTACCCAAATCTAAAGGGGCCCCCGCCCAAATTTTTTGCCCCCCCCCCGTTTTTTACACTTTTTTTTGGCGCACTTGAGACACAGAAGGGCCCCCTACCCCCTGGCCCCCCTCCCCCTGAGCCCCCAAAGAGCCCCCCTCCCCCCGACCCCCCCCCTCCCCCATTTTTTTAATATTTTTTTTGCGCACTTGAGACCCCCCCGAATATATTTTTTCAGAACAAGTTCTGTACGTAATGTCCCTCATAAACCAATTTTACAACTTGAAGTACTCATCCTTATCACCCACAATTTTATATTATGGCTTTTTGAATATCCCAACACCAAGCAATACTTTTCAAAAGGCTTTATTATATCTTTTCAGAACAAGTTTCTTTCTTAATATCCCTCTTAAACCTGTTTTACAAGTTGAAGTACTCATCCTTTTCATCCATAACTTTACCTTACGGTAAAGTTTTTACTTACCCCAACACCAAGCAATACTTTTCGAAAGGCTTTATTATATTATTTCAGAACAAGTTCTTTTCTTAGTATCTCTCCTAAACCTATTTTACAAGTGGAAGTACTCACGCATATCACACAAAACTTTACATTATGGCTTTTTGAATACCCTAACACCAAGCAATATTTTTCAAAGGCTTTATTATATTTTTCAGAACAAATTCTTTTCTAAATATCCCTCTTAACCCCATTTTAAAAGTTGAAGTACTCATCCTTTTCACACAAAACTTTATCTCACGGCTTTTTGCATACCCCAACACCAAGCAATATATTTCAAAAGGAATTATTATATATTTCAGAACAAGTTCTTTTCTTAATATCCATCCAAAACCAATTTTACAAGTTAAAGTACTCATCCTTTTCACCCACAACTTTACTTTATGGATTTTTGAATACCCCAACTCAAAGCAATACTTTTTAAAAGGCTTTATTATATTATTTCAGAACAAGTTCTTTTCTTAATATCCCTCTTAAACCAATTTTACAAGTTGAAGTACTCATCCTTTTCACTCACAACTCAACAGCTTTTTGCATACCCCAACACCCAGCAATACTTTTCAAAAGGCTTTTCAGAACAAGTTCTTTTCTTAATGTCCCTCGTAAATCTATTTTACAGCTTGAAGTATGCATCCTTTTCGCACACAACTCTATGACTTTTTGCATACCCCAACACCAAGCAATACTTTCAAGAGGCTTTATTATATTATTTCAGAACAAGTACTTTCTTAATATCCCTCTTAAACCAATTTTACAAGTTGAATTACTCATCCTTTTCACACACAATTTTATATTATGGCTTTTTGAATATACCAACACCAAGCAATACTTTTCAAAAGCCTTTATTATATCTTTCAGAACAAATTTCTTTCTTAATATCCCTCTTAAACCTGTTTTACAAGTTGAAGTACTCATCCTTTTCATCCATAACTTTACCTTACGGCTGTTTGCTTACCCAAGCACCAAGCAATACTTTTCGAAAGGCTTTATTATATTATTTCAGAACAAGTTATTTTCTTAGTGTCTCTCCTAAACCAATTTTACAAGTTGAAGTACTCACGCTTTTCAACCACAACTTTACTTTATGGCTTTTTTGAATACCCAAACACCAAGCAATACTTTAAAAAGGCTTTATTATATTTTTTCAGAACAAGTTCTTTTCTTAATATCCCTCTTAAACCCATTTTACAACTTGAAGTACTCATCCTTTTCACAGACAACTTTACCTCACGGCTTTTTGCATACCCCAACACCAAGCAATACATTTCAAAAGGTACTATCATATTATTTCAGAACAAGTTCTTTTATTAATTTCCCTCCTAAACCAATTTTACAAGTTGAAGTACTCACCCTTTTCACGCCCAACTTTACTTTATGGCTTTTTGAACACCCCAACACCAAGCAATACATTTTAAAAGGCTTTGTTATATTTTCCAGAACAAGTTCTTTTCTCAATGTCCCTCATAAACCAATTTTACAACTTGAAGTACTCATCCTTTTCACACACAACTCAACAACTTTTTGCATACCCCAACACCAAGCAATACTTTTCAAAAGGCTTTTCAGAACAAGTTCTTTTCTTAATATCCCTCCTACATCTATTTTACAACTTCAAGTATGCATCCTTTTCGCCCACAACTCTATGACTTTTTGCATACCCCAACACCAAGCAATACTTTCAAAAGGCTTTATCATATTATTTCAGAACAAGTCCTTTCTTAATATCCCTCTTAAACCAATTTTACAAGTTGAATTACTCATCCTTTTCACACACAACTCTACGACTTTTTGCATACCCCAACACCAAGCAATACTTTTCAAAAGGTTTTATTATATTATTCTTTTCTTAATGTCACTCTTAAACCTATTTTATAAGTTGAAGTACTCATCCTTTTCACACACAACTGTACGACTTTTTACGTACTCCAACACCAAGCAATACTTTTCAAAAGTCTTTTCAGAACAAGTTCTTTTCTTAATGTTCTCCTAAATCAATTTTACAAGTTGAAGTACGCTTCCTTTTCACAGACAATTCTACGACTTTTTGCATACCCCAATACCAAGGAATACTTTCAAAAGGCATTATTATATCTTTTCAGAACAAGTTCTTTATGTTATGTCGCTCCTAAACCTATTTTACAACTTGAAGTACTCATCCTTTTCACACACAACTTTACATTATAGCTTTTTGCATACCCCAACACCAAACAATACTTTTCAAAAGGCTTTCTTATATTTTTTCAGAACAAATTCTTTTCTTAATATCCTTCATAAACCCATTTTACAACTTGAAGTACTCATCCTTTTCACACAAAACTTTACCTCACGGCTTTTTGCATACCCCAACACCAAGCAATATATTTCAAAAGGAATTATTATATTATTTCAGAACAAGTTCTTTTCTTAATGTCCATCCTAAACCAATTTTACAAGTTGAAGTACCCATCCTTTTCACCCACAACTTTACTTTATGGCTTTTTGAATACCCCAACACCAAGCAATACTTTTTAAAAGGCTTTTCAGAACAAGTTCTTTTCTTAATGTCCCTCCTAAATCTATTTTACAGCTTGAAGTATGCATCCTTTTCGCCCACAACTCTATGACTTTTTGCATACCCCAACACCAAGCAATACTTTCAAAAGGCTTTATTATATTATTTCAGAACAAGTCCTTTCTTAATATCCCTCTTAAACCAATTTTACAAGTTGAATTACTCATCCTTTTCACACACAATTTTATATTATGGCTTTTTGAATATCCCAACACCAAGCAATACTTTTCAAAAGCCTTTATTATATCTTTCAGAACAAATTTCTTTCTTAATATCCCTCTTAAACCTGTTTTACAAGTTGAAGTACTCATCCTTTCATCCATAACTTTACCTTACGGCTGTTTGCTTACCCCAACACCAAGCAATACTTCTCGAAAGGCTTTATTATATTATTTCAGAACAAGTTATTTTCTTAATGTCTCTCCTAAACCAATTTTACAAGTTGAAGTACTCATCCTTTTCACCCACAACTTTACTTTATGGCTTTTTTGAATATCCCAACACCAAGCAATACTTTTCAAAGGCTTTATTATATTTTTCATAACAAGTTCTTTTCTTACTATCCCTCTTAAACCCATTTTAAAACTTGAAGTACTCATCCTTTTCACAGACAACTTTACCTCACGGCTTTTTGCATACCCCAACACCAAGCAATACATTTCA
The DNA here is from genome assembly GCF_049724085.1 of Artemia sp. Qi Xiang Cuo. Lineage (NCBI taxonomy): Eukaryota > Metazoa > Arthropoda > Branchiopoda > Anostraca > Artemiidae > Artemia > Artemia sp. Qi Xiang Cuo. The sequence goes on from NC_142811.1 coordinate 21,269,687, forward strand.
AAAGGTATTATTATATTATTTCAGAACAAGTTCTTTTCTTAATGTCCATCCTAAACCAATTTTACAAGTTGAAGTACTCATCCTTTTCACCCACAACTTTACTTTATGGATTTTTGAATACCCCAACACCAAGCAATACTTTTAAAAAGGCTTTATTATATTATTTCAGAACAAGTTCTTTTCTCAATATCCCTCTTAAACCAATTTTACAAGTTGAAGTACTCATCCTTTTCACACACAACTCAACAGCTTTTTGCATACCCCAACACCCAGCAATACTTTTCAAAAGCCTTTTCAGAACAAGTTCTTTTCTTAATGTCCCTCCTAAATCTATTTTACAACTTGAAGTATGCATCCTTTTCGCCCACAACTCTATGACTTTTTGCATACCCCAACACCAAGCAATACTTTCAAAAGGCTTTATCATATTATTTCAGAACAAGTCCTTTCTTAATATCCCTCTTAAACCAATTTTACAAGTTGAATTACTCATCCTTTTCACACACAACTCTACGACTTTTTGCATACCCCAACACCAAGCAATACTTTTCAAAAGGTTTTATTATATTATTCTTTTCTTAATGTCACTCTTAAACCTATTTTATAAGTTGAAGTACTCATCCTTTTCACACACAACTCTACGACTTTTTACATACTCCAACACCAAGCAATACTTTTCAAAAGTCTTTTCAGAACAAGTTCTTTTCTTAATGTTCTCCTAAATCAATTTTACAAGTTGAAGTACGCTTCCTTTTCACAGACAATTCTACGACTTTTTGCATACCCCAATACCAAGGAATACTTTCAAAAGGCATTATTATATCTTTTCAGAACAAGTTCTTTACGTAATGTCGCTCCTAAACCAATTTTACAACTTGAAGTACTCATCCTTATCACCCACAACTTTACATTATGGCTTTTTGCATACCTCAACACCAATCAATAATTTTTAAAAGGCTTTATTATATCTTTTAAGAACAAGTTCTTTTTTTAATACCCCTCCTATACCCATTTTGCAACGTGAAGTACTCATTCTTTTTACCCACAACTTTACTTAACAGCTTTTTGAACACCCCAACACCAAGCTATACTTTTCAAACGGCTTTATTATATTATTTCAGAACAAGATCCTTTCTTAATATCCCTCCTAAGCCCATGTTACATGTTGAATTACTCATCCTTATCACCACAACTTTAATTTACTACTTTTTGCATACCTCAACATCAAGCAATACTTTTCAAAGGGCTTTATTACATAATTTCAGAACAAGTTTTTTTCTTAATATCCCTTCTAAACCAATTTTACAAGTTGAAGTACTCATCATTTTCACCCACAACTTTACTTTACGACCTTTTTGCATACAACAACATCAAGCAAGGTTCCACTTCAGTTCAGATTTTTCCCCAATGACATAAATTTAAAGTTCGGCTCCAAATTTTTTTGTAAAAGATAGAAAAAGTTGTACATTGATCTTGAATATTTCACCATGACGATAAGGAGCTCCACTTTAAATCTGAGATTTTCCCCAAAGTCATAAGGAGATTTAAAGCTCAGTTCTAGATTTTAGCGTTGAAGATAGGAAAAGTTATACTATGACTCAAGGATGGATCCAGGAATTTTTTCCGGGGGGGATTTTACTACTTTTTGACTTTTTCGGGGGGTGTTTTAGTAATTTTTAACTCAGTTTTGACTAATTTTACTGATTTTTACTTAGGTTTTACTAGTTTTCGACTTATTTTCGGCTCGGTAAAAAATTTTGGGGGGGGGGGGTGGTTCAAACCGGGTAACTCCCCCCCCCCGGGCTCCGGCCTTGCTATGACTGTGACTATTTTCCATGAAGATAAAAAGTTCCATTTTAATTCTTATTTTATCTATGAGAAGAAATAAGTTACAGATCAATTATATTTCTTCCCGAGAAAAAAAAATTTACCACGTCAGTTCAATATTTTCTCAAAGAGTTGAAAAAATTTAAAGTATTGTTCAAATTTGGTTATAGAAGACAGAAAAAGTTATGCTTTGATTATAATAAAGTAGCTGAATTCTGGCTCTTAATAAACAAATAACGCTTCAATTATTACTTCTACAGGGAAAATGAAAAGCTTCCACTTCAGTTCTTGATTACCCAAAGACATAAAAAATTAAAGTTCTATTCTAAATTTTCCCATAGAAGATAGAAAAAGTTATACCAAAGCTGTGAATATTTTCCATGAAGATAAAAAGTTCCATTTTAATTCTAAATTTTCTCAACGAAGTGGGGGAAAGTTCAAGTTCTCTTCTGAACTTTCTCAATGAAAAAGAAATTAGTTACAGATCAATTATATTTTTCCAAAGAATATAAAAAGGTTCAGCTTCAGTTCTGATTTTTCTCAAAGAGATGAAAAAATTTAAAGTACTGTTCCAAATTTGTTCGAAGAAGATAGAAAAAGCTATACATTGATTGTGAAAAGTTAGCTCAATTTGGAATTACCAAAGAACTTACAGATCAATTCTAATTTTTCCCATGAAAAAAAAATGTTCCACTTCAGTTCTTAATTTCTCAAATGACGTAAAAATTTAAAGTTCAGTTCTAAATTTTTCCGTGGAAGATCGGAAAAGTTATACTATGATTGTGTATATTTTCCATAAAGATAAAAAGTTAGGTTAATTTAGGTTGACTTAGAGTGGCACACCACTCTAAGTGGAACTAAATTAACCTAACTCTTTGCATGTCTCTCTCACTATGACTGTGTGTCTGAGCGGGTGTGCTGCCATCTATAGCAACATGAAATATAGTTGCGGCTATAGTAATCGTACTCTATGCTTGCTCTTACATCGGAAGTGGCTTTCCCAGTGGTAGTCCATGGTAGGTTATCGAGACTATCTAGTTTATTGCATGTGTTAGATAAGTAATTTTCATCCATTGGATGGATAAATACCGACATCATATTTAAAAAAAGTGGAAATGAATTATTCGAGAAAAGTTTGTACACACTATAAAGTCTTCGCTGCCTTGAATGCTGACAAAGATTTGAATTTGAACTATGAAAAAGTAGTAGTGGAGATCTCATTGAGGAGGTATGTCTACGTTGTCATGACAACGAGAAGTTGAGTTCCTTAGGAGCACCCAAGAATTTGTATCATGAAAATGGTGGATATAAGAAAGTATCATTTCCAGAGAAATTAGTACTCAAAGAGAATGCCAACATAAAAATAATAGTTGATGAAGAGGGACAACTTCTAGCTAATGGTTCTGGTAACATGTTAGCCGTTGATAGATCATTTCGTCATCTTTCCGGTGTTAGCATTCGAATGAAAGCAAAGGGAAATAGAAGACATGCATACTGCTGCACCAACATCATAAATCATATCTTGTCAACGTGCCAGAACTATTATCTCTGTAAAAATAATGTGATAATAGACAATGAAATCACAGTCAATATAAAAAGAGCATTGACAGCCAATATCACTAATGAATATCAAGATAAATAAATGGAGAATAAAGCATAAGTGAACATTATTACTACCAAAGATGATACGGTCAATGAATTAAATAATACCAAGGATGGAATGTGCATTGAATCTGTGTTCGATATCCCATTAAAAATTGTATATGAATAAAAATGGAATAATGATTATTCAAGCGGTTCTGAACTAAGAGAAATGAGTAGCTCTAGTATTAATAAAGAAACTAATGATATATTTTATGGAACAGATTCGAAATGTTCAAAGTGGCTCAATAATATTAATAGTGTATAATGATATATGTAATATACTTCTATGTTAATATTCTACATATTGTTATTTCAATAAAAATATTTTATGCATTACTTTGTTATATTTCTATTATTTTAGGATACGTTAGCATGTCAACGCTTAGGATGTTTATTAGAAAAGCCGGAGATTTTTTATTTTCTTTGTAAAAAATTTGAATTAGAATATAACTGGGTTCTCTCCATGATGAAAATTCAGGGGGGACTTTCAACTTTTCTTCACTGTTGTGAGAATAATTAGGCTAAAAGTCTAACCTTTTTACTTCTCCTGGAAAACATTCCGAGGAGAGCATAAACTTTTCCTCACTTCTTTGAGAAAATATAGAATTAAAACAGAACATTTTCTCTTCTTGGAGGAAAAATTCAGAATCGAAGTATCTACGGTAAAATTTAGAACTGAAATTTAAATTTTTCATCTCTTTGAGAAAAACCAGAACTGAAGTGGAACCTTTTTATTTTCTTGGAAAAATTAGAAGAGAACTTGAACTTTTCTTTACTTCATTGATAAAATTTAGAATTAAAGTGGAACTTTTTGTCTTCTTGGTAAGTATTCACATCTAAGGTATAACTTTTTCTATCTTCTACGCAAAAATTTCGAACAGAACTTTCAATTTTTCATCTCTTTGAGAAAAAAGAGCTGAAGTGGAACTTTTTTATTTTCATGGGAAAAATTAGAATTGATCTCTAACTATTTAGAACAGAACTTTCAATTTTTTCCTCTCTGAGAAAATTTAGATTCGAAGTGGAACCTTTTTATTTTCATGGAAAAGCTTAGAATTGATCTGTAACTTATTTCTTTTTCATTGAGAAAATTCTGAAGAGAACTTGAACTTTTCTTCACTTCATTGAGAAACTTTAGAATTAAAGTGAAACTTTTTAAGAACTGAAGTGGAACCTTTTTATTTTCATGGAAAAAATTAGAATTGATCTGTAAGTTCTTTGGTAATTCCGAATTGAGCTAACTTTTCAAAATCAATGTATAACTTTTTATATCTTCTATGAAAAATTTGGAACAGTACTTAAGATTTTTTCATCTTTTTGAGAAAAATCAGGACTGAAGTTGAGCCTTTTTATATTCTTTGGAAAAAAATTGAATTGATCTTTAACTAATTTCTTTTTCATTGAGAAAGTTCAGAAGAGAACTTAAACTTTCCCCCACTTCGTTGAGAAAATTTAGAATTAAAGTGGAACTTTTTGTCTTCATGGAAAATATTCACAACTGTGGTATAATGTTTTCTACCTTATATGGGAAAATTTAGAATAGAACTTTAATCTTTTATTTCTTTGGGGAATTAAGAACTGAGGTGGATGCTTTTTATTTTCTCTGGAGAAATTAGAATTGAAGTATAAGTTCTTTGGTAAAATTCAAAATAGAGTTAACTTTTCATGATCAAAGTATAGTTTTTCTATCTTCTATGAAAAATTTGGAACAGTACTTAAAATTTTTTCATCTCTTTGAGAAAAATCTGAATTGAAGTGGAAAATTTTTATTTTCTCTGGAAAAAACAGAATTAATCTGTAACTTATTTCTTTTCATAGATAAAATTATAATTGAAATGGAACTTTTTATCTTCATGGAAAATATTCACAATCATAGTATAACTTTGCCTATCTTCTATGGAAAAATTTAGAACAGAACTTTGAATTTTTTATGCCTTTTGAGAAATTAATAACTGAAGTGGAAGCTTTTCTTCATTTTCTTTGGTAGAATTCAGAATTGATCTATATTTTTCTCTTTTCTAAGAAAATTCAGAAGAGAACTTGAACATTTTGCACTTCTTCGAGAAAATTCAGAATTAAAGTGTAGCTCCTTATCGTCATGGCGAATATTCACGATCAAAGTATAACTTCTTTCTATCTTCTATAAGAAATTTGGAACAGAACTTTAAATTTTTCATCTCTTTGATATAAATCGTAAATGAAATTAAGAAAATTTGGAATTAAAATGAAACTTTTTATCTTCATGGAAAATATTCACAATCATAGTATAACTTTTTCTATCTTCTATGAAAAATTTGGAGCAGAACTTTAAATTTTTCATCTCTTTGAGAAAAATCGGAATTGAAATTATGAAAATTTAGAATTAAAATGGAACTCTTTATCTTCATGGAAAATATTCACAATCTTATTATAACTTTTCCTATCTTCTATGGAAAAATTTAGAACAGAACTTATAATTTTTTATGTCTTTGATAAATTAAGAACTGAAGTATTTTTTTCATTTTCTTTGGTAAATTTAAGAATTCAGCTAAATTTTTCTCTTCTTTAAGAAAATTCAGAAGAGAACTTTAACATTTTACACTTCTTTGAGAAAACTCAGAATTAAAGTGTAGCTCCTTATCGTCATGGCGAATATTCACGACCAAAGTATAACTTTTTTTTATCGTCTACGAAAAATTTGGAAGAGCGATGGAATTTTTCTTCACTTCTTTGAGAAAATGTATATTTAAAGCTGAACTTTTTCTCGTCTTGGAGGAAAAATTCATAATGGGTGTATCTAGGGTAAAATTTAGAACAGAACCTTAAATTTTTCATCTCTTTGAGAAAAATCGGAAGTGAAATTATAAAAATTTAGAATTGGAGTAAAACTTTTTATCTTCATGGAAAATATACACAATCATAGTATAACTTTTCCTATCTTCCACGGAAAAATTTAGAACTGAACTTTAAATTTTTATGTCATTTGAGAAATTGAGAACTGAAGTGGAACCTTTTTATTTTCATGGAAAAAATTAGAATTGATCTGTAAGTTCTTTGGTAATTCCGAATTGAGCTAACTTTTCACAATCAATGTATAACTTTTTCTATCTTCTATGAAAAATTTGGAACAGTACTTTAAATTTTTCATCTTTTTGAGATAAATCAGAACTGAAGCTGAGCCTTTTTATATTCTTTGGAAAAATAGAATTGATCTGTAACTAATTTCTTTTTCATTGAGAAAGTTCAGAAGAGAACTCAAACTTTCCCCCACTTCGTTGAGAAAATTTAGAATTAAAGTGGAACTTTTTATCTTCATGGAAAATATTCACAATCATAGTATAACTTTTCCTATCTTCTATGACAAATTTGGAGCAGAACTTTAAATTTTTCATCTCTTTGAGAAAAATCGGAATTGAAATTATGAAAATTTAGAATTAAAATGGAACTCTTTATCTTCATGGAAAATATTCACAATCTTATTATAACTTTTCCTATCTTCTATGGAAAAATTTAGAACAGAACTTATAATTTTTTATGTCTTTGATAAATTAAGAACTGAAGTATTTTTTCATTTTCTTTGGTAAATTTAAGAATTGAGCTAAATTTTTCTCTTCTTTAAGAAAATTCAGAAGAGAACTTTAACATTTTACACTTCTTTGAGAAAACTCAGAATTAAAGTGTAGCTCCTTATCGTCATGGCGAATATTCACGACCAAAGTATAACTTTTTTCTATCTTCTACAAAAAATTTGGAACAGAACTTGAAGTTTTCTTCACTTCTTTGAGAAAATATATAATTAAAGCTGAACTTTTTCTCTTCTTGGATGAAAAATTCAGAATCGTTGTATCTAGGGTAAAATTTAGAACAGAACTTTAAATTTTTCATCTCTTTGAGAAAAATTGGATGTGAAATTATAAAAATTTAGAATTGGAGTGAAAATTTTTATCTTCATGGAAAATATACACAATCATAGTATAACTTTTCCTATCTTCCATGGAAAAATTTAGAACTGAACTTTAAATTTTTATGTCATTTGAGAAATTAAGAACTGAAGTGGAACCTTTTTATTTTCATGGAAAAAATTAGAATTGATCTGTAAGTTCTTTGGTAATTCCGTATTGAGCTAACTTTTCACAATCAATGTATAACTTTTTCTATCCTCTATGAAAAATTTGGAACAGTACTTTAAATTTTTCATCTCTTTGAGAAAAATCAGAACTGAAGCTGAGCCTTTTTATATTCTTTGGAAAAATAGAATTGATCTGTAACTAATTTTCTTTTCATTGAGAAAGTTCAGAAGAGAACTCAAACTTTCCCCCACTTCGTTGAGAAAATTTAGAATTAAAGTGGAACTTTTTATCTTCATGGAAAATATTCACAACTATGGTATATTTTTTCTGCCTTCTATGGGAAAATTTAGAATAGAACTTTAATCTTTTATGTCTTAGGGGAATTAAGAACTGAGGTGGAAGCTTTTTATTTTATTTGGAGAAATTAGAATTGAAGTGTAAGTTCTTTGGTAAAATACAGAATTGAGTTAAGGTGTCACGATCAGAGTATAACTTTTTCTATTTTCTATGAAAAATTTGGAACAGTACTTTAAATTTTTTCATCTCTTTGGGAAAAATCTGAACTGAAGTGGAAAATTTTTATATTCTCTGGAAAAAATAGAATTGATCCGTAACTTATTTCTTCTCATAGATAAAATTAGAATTCAAATGGAACTTTTTATCTTCATGGAAAATATTCACAATCATTATATAACTTTGCCTATGATCTATGGAAAAATTTAGAACAGAACTTTGAATTTTTTATGCCTTTTGAGAAATTAATAACTGAAGTGGAAGCTTTTCTTCATTTTCTTTGGTAGAATTCAGAATTGATCTAATTTTTTCTCTTTTCTAAGAAAATTCAGAAGAGAACTTGAACATTTTGCACTTCTTCGAGAAAAAGCAGAATTAAAGTGTAGCTCCTTATCGTCATGGCGAATATTCACGATCAAAGTATAACTTCTTTCTATTTTCTATAAGAAATTTGGAACAGAACTTTAAATTTTTCATCTCTTTGAGATAAATCGTAAATGAAATTAAGAAAATTTAGAATTGAAATGCAACTTTTTATCTTCATGGAAAATATTCACAATCATAGTATAACTTTTCCTATCTTCTATGAAAAATTTGGAGCAGAACTTTAAATTTTTCATCTCTTTGAGAAAAATCGGAATCGAAATTATGAAAATTTAGAATTAAAATGGAACTCTTTATCTTCATGGAAAATATTCACAATCATAGTATAACTTTTCCTATCTTCTATGGAAAAATTTAGAACAGAACTTATAATTTTTTATGTCTTTGATAAATTAAGAACTGAAGTATTTTTTCATTTTCTTTGGCAAATTTAAGAATTGAGCTAAATCTCTTCTTTAAGAAAATTTAGAAGAGAACTTTAACATTTTGCACTTCTTCGTAAAAACTCAGAAATAAGGTGTAGTTCCTTATCTCCAAGATAAATATTCAAGACTAATGTACAGCTGTTTTGTATTGTATACGAAAAATTTGAGGCAAGGCCGGAATTTTTTTTCACTACGTTGAGAAAATATATATAATTAAAGCCGAACTTTTTATCCTCTTGGAGGAAATATTCAGAATGGATGTATCCAGGGTAAAATTTAGAATATAACCTGAAATTTTTTCATCTCTTTGAGAAAAATCGGAAGTGAAATTATAAAAATTTAGAATTGGAGTGAAAATTTGTATCTTCATGGAAAATATACACAATCATAGTATAACTTTTCCTATCTTCCACGGAAAAATTTAGAACTGAACTTTAAATTTTTATGTCATTTGAGAAATTGAGAACTGAAGTGGAACCTTTTTATTTTCATGGAAAAAATTAGAATTGATCTGTAAGTTTTTTTGGTAATTCCGAATTGAGCTAACTTTTCACAATCAATGTATAACTTTTTCTATCTTCTATGAAAAATTTGGAACAGTACTTTAAATTTTTCATCTCTTTGAGAAAAATCAGAACTGAAGCTGAACCTTTTTATATTCTTTGGAAAAATAGAATTGATCTGTAACTAATTTCTTTTCCATTGAGAAAGTTCAGAAGAGAACTCGAACTTTCCCCCACTTGGTTGAGAAAATTTAGAATTAAAGTGGAACTTTTTATCTTCATGGAAAATATTCACAACTGTGGTATATTTTTTTCTATCTTCTATGGGAAAAGTTAGAATAGAACTTTAATTTTTTATGTCTTTGGGGAAATAAGAACAGAGGTGGAAGCTTTTTATTTTCTCTGGAGAAATTAGAATTGAAGTGTAAGTTCTTTGGTAAAATTCAGAATTGAGTTAACGTTTCACGATCAGAGTATAACTTTTTCTATTTTCTATGAAAAATTTGGAACAGTACTTTAAATTTTTTCATCTCTTTGAGAACAATCTGAACTGAAGTGGAAAATTTTTATATTCTCTGGAAAAAATAGAATTGATCCGTAACTTATTTCTTCTCATAGATAAAATTAGAATTCAAATGGAACTTTTTATCTTCATGGAAAATATTCACAATCATAGCATAACTTCGCCTATCTTCAACGCTAAAATTTAAAACTGAGCTTTAAATTTTTTTATGACTTTGGGAAAAATCTCAGAATTAAAGTGGAGCCCTTTATCTTCATGGTGAAATATTCACGATCAATCTATAATTTCTTCAGTCTTCTACAAAAAATGTTGGGGAGAACTTTAAATTTATGTCTTAGGGGAAAAATCTGAACTGAAGTGGAACTTTGCTTGATGTTGTGGTGTGCAAAAAGGTCGTAAAATAAAGTTGTGGGTGAAAAGGATGAGTATTTCAACTTGTAAAATTGGTTTAGAAGGGATATTAAGAAAAAAACTTGTTCTAAAATAATATAATAAAGTCCTTTGAAAAGTGTTGCTTGGTGTTGGGGTATGCAAAAAGTCGTAAATTAAAGTTGTGGGTGATAAGGATGAGTACTTCAACATGTAAAATGGGTTTAGGAGGGATATCAAGAAAAGGATCTTTTTCTAAAATAATATAATAAAGACGTTTGAAAAGTATTGCTTGGTCTAGAGGTATTCAAAAAGTCGTAAAGTAAAGCTGTGGGTGAAAAGGATGAGTACTTCAACTTGTAAAATTGGTTTAGGATGGATATTAAGAAAAGAACTTGTTCTGAAATAATATAATAAAGCCTTTTGAAAAGTATTGCTTGGTGTTGGGGCATGCAAAAAGTCGTAAATTAAAGTTGTGGGTGAGAAGGATGAGTACTTCAACATGTAAATTGGGTTTAGGAGGGATATTAAGAAAAGGGTCTTGTTCTGAAATAATATAATAAAGCCGTTTGAAAAGTATTGCTTGGTGTAGAGGTATTCAAAAAGCCGTAAAGTAAAGTTGTGGGTGAAAAGGATGAGTACTTCAACTTGTAAAATTGGCTTAGGATGGATATTAAGAAAAGAACGTGTTCTGAAATATTATAATAAAGCCTTTTGAAAAGTAATGCTTAGTGTTGGACATGCAAAAAGCCGTAAGGTAGAGTTGTGGATGAAAAGGATGAGTACTTCAACTTGTAAAAACAGGTTTAAGAGGGATATTAAGAAAAGAACTTGTTCTGAAAAAATATAATAAAGCCTTTTGAAAAGTATTGCTTGGTGTTGGGGTATTCAAAAAGACATAATATAAAGTTGTGGTTGATAAGGATGAGTACTTCAAATTGTAACATTGGTTTAGGAGGGACATTTCGTAAACAGCTTGTTCTGAAAAGATATAATAAAGCCTTTTGAAAGTATTGCTTGGTGTTGGGGTATGCAAAAAGTCATAGAGTTATGTGTGAAAAAGATGTGTTCTTCAACTTGTAAAATTGATTTAGGAGGGACTTTAAGTAAAGAACTTGTTCTGAAAAGATATAACAAAGCCTTTTGAAAAGAATTGCTTTGTGTTGGGGTATGCAAAAAGCCATAAAGTAAAGTTGTGGGTTAAAAGGATGAGTACTTCAACTTGTAAAATTGGTTTAGGAGGGACATTACGTAAACAGCTTGTTCTGAAAAGATATAATAAAGCCTTTTGAAAGTATTGCTTGGTGTTGGGGTATGCAAAAAGTCATTGAGTTATGTGTGAAAAGGATGTGTACTTCAACTTGTAAAATTGATTTAGGAGGGACATTAAGAAAAGAACTTCTTCTGAAAAGACTTTTGAAAAGTATTGCTTGGTGTTGGAGTTTGCAAAAAGTCGTAGAGTTTTGTGTGAAAAGAATGAGTACTTCAACTTATAAAATATGTTTAAGAGTGACATTAAGAAAAGAATAATATAATAAAGCCTTTTGAAAAGTATTGCTTGGTGTAGGGGTATGCAAAAGGTCGTAGAGTTGTCTGTGAAAAGGATGAGTACTTCAACATGTAAAATTGGTTTAAGAGGGATATTAAGAAAAGACCTTGTTCTGAAACAATATAATAAAGCCTTTTGAAAGTATTGCTTGGTGTTGGGGTATGCAAAAAGTCATAGAATTGTGGGTGAAAAGGATGCGTACTTCAAGTTGTAAAATAGATTTAGGAGGGATATTAAGAAAAGAACTTGTTCTGGAAAGCCCTTTGAAAGGTATGGCTTGGTGTTGGGGTATGCAAAAAGTCGTAGAGTTGTGTTTGAAAAGGGTGAGTACTTCAACATGTAAAATTGGTTTAAGAGGGATATTATGGAAAGAACTTGTTCTGAAATAATATAATAATGCATTTTGAAAAGTATTGCTTGGTGTTGGGGTATTCAAAAAAGCCATGAAGTAAAGTTGTGGGTGAAAGTGATGAGTACTTCAACTTGTAAAATTGGTTTAGGAGGGACATTAAGAAAAGAATTTGTTCTGAAATAATAATAAAGCCTTTTGAAAAGTATTGCTTGGTGTTGGGGTATGCAAAAAGCCGTAAGGTAAAGTTATGGATGAAAAGGATGAGTACTTCAACTTGTAAAATAGGTTTAGGAGGGATATTAAGAAAGGAACTTGTTCTGAAAAGATGTAATAAAGCCTTTTGAAACGTATTGCTTGGTGTTGGGGTATTCAAAAAGCCATAAAATAAAGTTGTGGGTGATAAGGATGAGTACTTCAAGTTGTAAAATTGGTTTATGAGGGACATTACGTAAAATACTTGTTCTGAAAAGATATATTCGGGGGGAGCCAAAAAGTTGGGGGGGGGGGGGGAGGGGGCCATTCTGTGTCTCAAGTGCGCAAAAAAAGTATTAAAAAATGGGGGGCAGGGGGAGGGAGGCTCTTTGGGGGCACAGGGGGAGGGCCCAGGGGAGGGGAGCCCTTTTGTGTCTGGAGCGCGCCAAAAAAAGTGTAAAAAAATGGGGGGGGCAAAAAAGTTGGCCGGGGGCTCCTTTGGATTTGGGTAGGGGACCTTACAACACTGTTCAAATGGAACTTGTGTATTATAACGACCATAGAGTTTCACCCCAAATCATCTTTTAAAATGTATCAAACTGTTTCGCCAAAAAAAATCCCCTAAAAGTAATTCCTGCGTGTTCCTTTGTTTCGGCATCCCTGCGCTGTCACATTTGAAATTCCCAGGAAACCATTTCCCGTGTAAAATATATTTAATCTGTCTTGATCTGGTATGAATTTCTGAAAAAATCTAATGTGTTCCTAGTTCCACTATTATGGCTTCGATAGAGTATTAATATTTACTCTCAGAGCTAGAGACCAGAGAAGCCATATTTAAAAATAGAATATTAATTTATCTCTCAGACCTAAAGACCAGAGAAGCGATATTTAAAAAAAAGAATATTACTCTATCCCTCATATCTAAAGACCAGAGAAACCATATTGTTTCTTAATTCCCCTTCATAGATCAATATCGAATTCCCTGTCGATTATGTAATCAATTTTTCAGAAATCTAGTCCCCTTCTTGGATCAATAAACCATGAATAAATTATGTGTATCTCATATGTAATAACCCATTTCTACTAACAATGTTTTCTATTTTATGACCGGAAGGAGAGGTTTGAAGCCAGAGTGTATTTTTAGTAGCTCGTTTTTTTCTACTCTTGAATACCGTAAGTAAATACATGGGAGATCAATATTTGGTTTTCTTTTCTCTGAAACACTCTCCATTTGAAGATTTCACAAAAAGTTAAAGCACAACCTTCTTCCCAGGAAAAGTGAAAAGGATAAGGGGAAATAAGCCCATTAGTATAATAACTATGTCAATATCTTTTTAACAAACTGTCACCCTTTTAAAGCCCTTTCTGAAGCAAATTACATCGAGCAAAGCCATTCTGTTGTCCACTTATTTATATGTTCTACGACAAAATTTCTTGAAAATGGTCGAAACAACATCAAGACTTAAATATAAAACTTTCATCCTGTCTTCAATTCCTCCATATAGCTATCCTGTTATTCAATTCTTTTGTAGTTCACTATTGCTTTATAAAACTTTTAAGCGCTGCAATATATTTGTAGTTTCTGATTCCTGAGCTAGTCGAGAAAGAGTAAACGATCGAACAGTCACTAAATAACTAGGTCAGTATGGCTAAAATATTGCATCATACCCATCAATCACCATATGAATTCTCTTGCTGTTTCACGTATTTAATTAATCGTATGGCTCAGATTTTGACAGTTTTATGTTCAGCTAATAGCTTTTGGCGGACTTTTGGCATTAA
>NC_142811.1:21288798-21348423 GCF_049724085.1 Artemia sp. Qi Xiang Cuo
TTTGTTTTTCCATTTCTTGAGTTTAAGTGCTTTTTCTGTGATTTCATCACTCTATAGCATTTTTTTATCAATAAATTTATATTTATAAAAGTCTTTTTTTTTACCACACATCTTTGCCCACCAAGACATAAAAACTATTCCCTCCTGCTTTATACCAAACACGTCCTCAATTTTCTTACACTTCATAATCCTTATCCTTTTCCACTCTGTTTCCACACGATTTATCACATCATAATCTTCCTTCTGCTTTTCTTTTCGCTTCCACGTGTAATAGTAAAAAAGCGATGCTATGTACACTATTTTCCTTATATAGGCCTCATCATCTACTTTTAGGTACACAGCTTTCTCTACCAGTAACACCTGTAACACTTGCCAATAAATTCCTCAGTCCTCTTTCTTTTTTTCACATTCTAACATTACGTGACATTGCGTTTCTAGTTTTTTCTCGCATGGCTTACAAAGTCCATTACTACCACTCATATCCATCTTTACTTTTGACTCTTTTGTGGGTAACAAATTATGTATAAAAAAAAACATGCGTTCTTTAACTTTTTGTGGCAACAGACAACTTTCTGGCAGTATGAAACTTTTGTCCACCTCTTCTTGACTATAACTATCATTTTCAATTATTTTTAGTAGAGGAAGCTGCTTCTTTTTTTTCATAATATTCCTTAAGTTTTCCTTTGTCAATTTTCTCACTTATCTCAAGCGACATTCCTAGATTTTCGACAATTGCTTTTAATAGAGACAATAAATAAAAGTTCAAATAGGGATCAAATCCTTTTAATAGACAGTGATGATGATAACAGTGATGGAAATTCACAAAAATACCAGATATTTCGGTCACATATACAGTGACCGTCATCAGTAGTAAAACTAAAATAAAACAATTTAAAACAAAAGTTTATATACTAAATCAAATAACACTACATATTGTTTGAATCTCTAATTCTTTTCAAAGCAAAGGCGGAAGCTATTCTCTTTGACCTTCTTGGATTCGATTCATTAGCATTCAAAGATATAATATTTGGACAAAGGTCAACTACATTGGGTGAATTGAACTGTACTCTGTCAGATTTTAATAAATTATCATAGATAGAGTTCAGCCCATATTCACCTGTATCCCGATTCAAAGCAATATTCTTGAATAAGATTTTCTTTATTTCAAGAATTTCACGAAAATTTTGCTTTAAACCCCGATCCCTAGAAATCAAAGAGACATTCTCGAACAAAATAAAATGGTCTGGACAACTAAAAATGTGTTCTGAAAGGGCTGAAGTGAAATCTTCAGACTTAGAATCTTGCTTTAAAGCCGAAGAAATAGAATCTTTGTGTTGTAATAATCTCATTTCCAAACTCTGGTTAGTACGTCCCACGTATGAGCTTCCACAAGTACATGGGATCTGATAAACCTCACTTTGTTGCCCCAATGAAGTTAGATCCTTCCCAGAATTTAGAAAACTACCCAAAGTATTATTACTCTTTAAAGCTACCCTTAAACCATTGCTTTGTAAAATTTTCTTAAGTTTTTCACTTAGCCCGGGTACATATGGTAAGGAACAAAAACATCCTTCTCCCGAGTTGTCTCCAAGACTTCCTTAGAAATCTCTAAAAACCTTTTTCTTCTTTTTGAAAAAGTCTGGTTAATTAACCATTCTGGATACATGTTACTTATTAGTATTTTCCTTAGAAAAGACAACTCCTCCTCAACAAATTTTGGAGAGCAAATATTAAAGATCCGATCAGTTAAAGAAATGATCAAGCCAATTTTTACTTGGCGAGCGTGACCGGAACTATAAGACAAAAATCTATTGTTATTTGTCGGTTTTCTGTAAAATTTAAAATCCAGACTATTTTGATTTTTCAAAAGAAGAACATCAAGGAAAGGAAGTTTCCCATTCTCTTCAAATTCAACAGTAAACTTTAAATCCCCTCCCAAACAATTAAGAAGTTCCAAAAATCCTTTTAATTCCTCCTCCCCATAATCCCATACTGAAATAATGTCATCCATATACCGGCCCCAGAAAATATCATCATCACTGTTATCATCATCACTGTCTATTAAAAGGATTTTATCCCTATTTGAACTTTTATTTATCGTCATGGAAAGGCAGTGTGGTCTCCGAAATTATCTACGTCATATTTAATAGAGACAAAGAAGTGAAGTCACAGTTGCAATGATGCTTATTCTGTGCTAAAAAACAATACTTACTTACTTGTACTTGTGGCGGGAATCAGGCGTTTCCACCTCGCCCGGCATCGATGATCTTGGAGACCTTCTTGGACCATGTTGAGCGATCTTCTGCCAGCTGCTCTGCAAAAGTAAGCCACTGAGTTGACCATCTGTGTCCGAACTTTCTGAATCTCCCGATAGGTTCAAGGTCTGATTTGGCCAGGTTCCACCAGTTTTTCCTCTGTCCTCCTTGGCGTCTCTTCCAGGAGCTAATAGGCTTGACTAGAAGTATTTGGCGAGGCAAGTATTCTGGTGGCTTCCGTAAAAACATGACCCAACCATTTCAAACGGCGTTCTTTAATAGTGAGCGCAACATCTCTCTGAATAGTGCACATTCGACGTAGATCCGTGCTGGAGATACGGTCACGCAGCTGTATTCTGAGAATTCTTCGCAGACAGGTATGCTCAAACACCTTCAGCGTATTCTCATGCTGTAGTTTTACCGACCATGTTTCGCATCCGTAAAGGAGAACGGTGTGGACTAGTGCCATGTAGATTCGCACTTTCGTTTGGACACTGACTTCGCGGCGATTCCATAAGGGTTTCCGAAGGGAGGCAAAGACTGTCTGCGCTTTCTGTATTCTCTGTTGGATATCAGCGTCGGAGGATCCGTCAATACATATTTGGGAGCCTAAGTATGTAAAACAGTTGACTTTTTCCAGCTGAACTTGATTGACAGTTAGTGTGAATGGTCCTGCGTCGTGGTTAATAGCCATGAATTTCGTTTTCTCTGTGCTGACTTTCAAGCCGATCAGGTCTGCCCAGGCCACCACGTTGTCAAGCATGTTTTGAGCTTCTACGGGTTCTGACAGGAGGCCAACATCATCCGCATAATCGAGGTCAGTCAGTGAGAGATTCTGTCCGATCTGAACTCCTGGATAGGACGACAGTGCATTTTCAAGCACCCAATCGACGCAATAATTGAACAGAGTCGGAGAGAGGATACACCCTTGTTTTACTCCGAACTCAACCAGGAATTCTTTAGTTTCTTCACCATAGACTCGAACTCGGCTCACTGACGCGTCATAGTATGCCTTCATCAGTTCAACAAACTTCAGCGGCATTCCGTTATTCTCTAGGATCTTCCAAAGTTTCTGGCGAGTGACAGAGTCGAAGGCGGCAATGAAGTCCAGGAACATCAAGATCAGGGGTAGATTGTACCTTTCAAACTGCTGGATAATGAGGTGAAAAACGAAGATATTATCAGTACAGCCTCTACCTGGCCGAAAGCCGGCTTGATTTTCTCGGGTTCTTTCCTCCCTTGCCCCTTTGAAGCGGTTCAAGAGTATAATCCCGAATATTTTGACCGCAATGTCTATAAGACTTATTCCGCGGTAATTTTTGCATTCGGTTTTATCTCCTTTCTTATAGAAGGGGAGAATGACTGATGTCTTCCAATCTTTTGGGAAAGAATTGGTCCTCCACACTTCTTCGAGAATGCCATGGAGCTGTTCAGCAGTGACCTCAGGGCATTGTTTGTACACTTCCGGGGAGGCCGTCTTCACCTGGGGCTTTGTGGTTCTTCAGGGTCTTGATCGCTTTTAGTATTTCGGCTCTGGTCGGTGTATCCAGCTCGACGTCGTAGGGTTCTTTAGAAACGGCAGGTGGGAAAGCATCAGGGGCGGATAATGGGGATGGGTTTAGGAGCATCTGAAAGTGATCCTTCCATCTTGCTAAGCGCTCCTTCTGACAACTGATGATTTTTCCTGATCTGTCTTTGACTATTTCTGAGACAGCAGCTTTCTTACCAACGGACTCTTTCAGGATCAGGTAAGGCTTGCGGGTATCATGTGAGCGTGCTGCTTTCTCTAACGACACGGTAGCATCTTCCCACATTTGGCGGCGGTCCAGACGGACAGAGCGTTTTACCTGTCTGCGCAGCTCTTTTGTTTCTTCTTTAGGGCCGCTCATCTTTTGTCTTCGCTCACCGACTATTGACAGGGTCCTAGCGGTAATCCAGTGCTGTCGTGTGGTTTTTGCTCGGCCTAGGGTATCATCAGCCGTCTCTGTCATCACGGTTTTAAAGGTCTCCCATATCGTCTCGGGGGGTGGGGTTTCATCCGAACTGAGAGCGTCAAATCGGTAAGTCAGTTCCAAATTGAGGGACTGCTGAACTTCTTTGTCTTGGAGCTTACCAATGTCGAATCCGGCCTTGGGTTTGTTTTTCCTCCGAGTTGCAAGACGTAGCAAAATTTTTGCAGCAACAATCCTGTGGTCAGACCCAGACTGCGAGCCTGTGTCCGCGCCGTTGTAAGAGCGAGAGTCCTGTACGGAGCTTCTCCAGCGCTGGTGTACGAAAATGAAGTCTATTTGAGCCTTAGTGACACCGTCATTTGAATGCCAAGTTAAAAGGTGGCTAGGTTTGTGCTGAAATATGGTATTGGTGACAACAAGGTGGTTCATCAAGGCGTAGTTTAACAACCTTCGCCCATTCTCGCATCTGTGACCTTGTCCAAATTTTCCCAGGACTTGTCTTGTGGTTTGGTCAGAGGGACCAACTCTTGCGTTGAAGTCTCCAGCAACAATCAAAAAAACCTAAAAAACCATGCAAAACTATAGATGCTACTACTACTACTACTATTACTGCTACTACTGTTACCACTACGACTAGAAGTGTTGCGACTACCGCTACTATTGAAGAACCAAATGTAACAATTTCATTGAATCCTGGTTTTTGAAATGGCACAGATGCAATATCTCATGAGCAGAATGGAGTATTAGGTGAGACTGCCAGAGAAAGTTAGTGGGAAAAGTGAAATATTGTGTTAAAACTTTCAGGGTGGGTTGAGGGGGATTGTTGATTAAACTTTAAAGTTTTAATCTCTACTAAAGGTTGTAACCAGATAATGGCAAGAATTCTTTCAGACCTTTAGAGCCCCAAGGGTTTTTTGCAAATTTTCAACCGAGGTCTTTGAATCTGAAATATTTGAAGTCTTTGAAGTGAGCCAAAATCTTGATTCTTAAGGGGAAATGCCGAAAGGATCAGTAAATTTCTTTTCTTAGCCAATGAAACGAACAACGCTCAAAATCAAGCTTAAATATGTTCAAAATCAAGCTCCAATAATCAATATGTTGAGTAGTATTTCAGATTTACCTTTTGGGATGGAATCCCCCCCTTGCCTTTAGGTATGATGTGAGATAGCTGGTGTTTTACGTCAGCACAAAAAAATGGAATCAAGAAGGTATTTTCAAGTTCCTTGTTCCTGGACGCTGACTTCCTTAGAACTTAGAAAATATTTATGCTAGAAAAAATAAATTCAGAAAATATTCTCAGCCGAAAATAGGGCCGGAGAAGGTGCTTTCCAGCTTATACTTCCAATTTTACTCGTAAGGCTTGAAGTTTTCTTTAAAAATAAGCTCAGTTTCGGAAGAAAGGTTTCAAACGCTGCTCAAATCCCCAAAATCACTTTACCTAGAACTACACTATAGAAAAGCAGCCTCTATGCTTTTTGTCCTAAATTAAAATAAAATTAAGATTTTCCTTAACATATTTCTTTCAAACCTTATAAGCAGGGTAGGGATTGAATTAGGAAGAAAATATCTTCCAAAGTCATAATTTGGGTTATAGATTTCCTACAAATTTCCATGTTAGAGAAAATTTCCTGCTTTGTACTTTTGCTAAAAAAAAATTTCCCAAATGTTTACATTGTATCTTCTTTTTTTTTCTTTTCTTTTTTTACTGAAACTATGCTTAATTCTTCTACTATAATAAGTATCGTCTATAAAATTAATTCTTCGACTTAAACAATAAGTTTAAGCCCTTTGAATTTCCAATGAATGAGCCTTTTTTGAAGTCTCTACGACAACGCCTTAAGTGAAGAGTTTAATGCTCAAGTTCTTCTGCTTTTGATCTTCTATTTTTCTGTCTCTTTAAAAGTGTTATTCTTTAATTCTTGTATTTCGGGAGACAGGTTGTTTACTGTAGAGGTTAAACTACCTTGCTTACTAAGTAGTCGGTTTAATCTCTTGCTCTGGAGCTCAGTAGCTTTCTTGAACTTGGCTTGTGATACTGAAGTATTCATTGTATAATTTGGCGATATACCCGAACGAAAAACAAATTTTTCTAAAACATCATCATGTCTATAGAAGGCGTTGTCGTAGAAACTTCAAAAAAGGCTTATTCATTGGAAATTCAAAGGGCTAGTGCCCTTTTTAATAGTCGAAAGTGATTGGAGGGCAACTAGCCCCCCCACGCCCAGCATTCCCCCAAACACATCCAATCAAAAAATTGAGATAGCCATTTTGTTCAGCGTAGTTGATTTCCAGATAGAAAATATGTTTTTGAGGAGGAAACTCCCCCACAACCCTCGGTGCAAGGATTTTAAGTTATACCCTTGGGGTATATAAGGTTTTTATAGAAGGCGTTTTCGTAGAAACTTCAAAAAAGGCTCATTCGATTGGAAATTCAAAGGGCTAGGGCCCTTTTTGATAGTCGAAAGTGATTGGAGGGCACCTAACACACCTCTCACGCCCACCTTTTCCCCAAATACATCCAATCAAAATTTTGAGATAGCCATTTTATTCAACGTAGTGTTAAGTTCTATTAATTAGGTCTTTGAGGATGACAACCCCCTCAGAGCCCTCGGGACAAGGGTTTTAAGTTATGCGCTGGGGGCACATAAAGTTTTTATAGAACGCGTTGTCGTAGAAACTTCAAAAAGGGCATAAAATAATTTTTTAATGAAAAGTAAAGAGCTATATTAAGTCGAAGATATGCAGACATATACCAAATAATATTTCAAGCGTGAATAAACCATAAACCATTGTCAATAAGTAAATGAAACCCAAAACGAACAGAGAATGCAATAAATAACCAGGTCAAAATTAAAGCAAGCAGAAATCACTAAAGGGAGGAGTGGGGCTAACACCTCATAGCTTCTAAAATCCAGAAAGTAATTTGCAGCCTAAATTACTTAAAACAAAATACATTTTAAACATTTAAAGTTGATACAAGTAAGTCTAAAATTGTTGAGACTTTTAAAATAAGTATGAGTATATGTTAAACTGTCAATCCATATTTATAATTTTTATAAATGTGATTTATAATTATTATTGTGATTGTTTTTTATGCTCTGATAAATGAAAACAAATAGCTTGGAAAAAAATTGTTTTCAGTCAAGTATAACTTACGTTTTGGTAGCAAAGGCAGCGTAATCGCTCTGCCTAAGTAAAGAACGATGTTGGCACAATGTATTATTTTTTTTCCATACCAGGGCACTTCATATCGAAGGAATTGTCGTAGAAACTTCGAAAAGGACTCATTCGATAGGAAATTGGAATGGCTCGTGCCCTTTGTAATAGTTGAAAGTGATTGGAGGGCAACCAGCCCACCCCCCCTCCCTAAGACCATCGTTCCCCCAAACACATCCAGTAAAAATTTTGAGATAGCCATTTTGTTCAGCGTAGTTGATTTCCAGATAGAAAATATATTTTTGAGGAGGAAACTCCCCCACAACCCTCAGGGCAAGGGTTTTAAGTTATGCCCTGGGGGCATAAAAGAACGATGTTCGCACAGTGTATTATTTATTATTTTTTCCTTAAGAGCAGGGCACTTCGTATCAAAGAAGTTGTCGTAGAAACTTCGAAAAGTTTTGATTCAGTTTGAAATTGGAGTGGCTTGCTCCCTCTTTAATAGTCAAAAGTGATTGGAAGGTGACTAGCCCCCCTTCCAAGCCCACCATTTCCCGAAACACATCCAATCAAAATTTTGAGATAGCCATTTTGTTCAGCGTAGTTAATTTCCAGGTAGAACTTATGTTTTTGAGGAGGACACTCCTCCACAGCAATCAGGGCAAGTTTTGTAAGTTATGCCCTGGGGGCATATAAGGTTTTTATAGAAGGCGTTGTGGTAGAAACTTCAAAAAAGGCTCATTCGATTGAAAATTCAAAGGGTTAGTGCCGTTTTTAATAGTTGAAAGTGATTGGGGGGCAACTAACCCCCCTCTCACGCTCACCTTTTGGATAGTCACATAAAATTTTTAGATTGCCATTTTATTCAACGTAGTTGAAAGTTTTGGAAATTAGGTCTTTAAGGATGACAACTTCTCCCCCCACTACCCTCTGGGCAAGGGTTGGAAGTTATGCCCTGGGGGCATGTAAGGTTTTTTATTGAAAGTGATGTTGTAAAAACATCAAAAAGGGCTCATTCAATTGGAAATAGAAAGGGCTAGTGTCCTTTTAATAGTTGAAAGTGATTAAAGGGAAACTAACCCCCCTCTCTCGGCCACCTTTTCCCCTAACACATCCATTTAAAAATTTTATATAGCCATTTTGTTCAACATAGTCGAAAGTTCTGGAAATTAGGTATTTTAGGATGATAGCACCCTCAGAGCCCTCAGTGCAAGGGTTGTAAGTTACGACCTGGAGGCATATAAGGTTTATATAGAAAGTCTCTGTAGTAATTTCAAAAAGGGTTCATTTGTTTGGAAATTGAAATTGCCTTTTTTAATAGTCGAAAGTGAGTGCAGAGTAATTGACCCCCCTCTCATGCCCACCATTTCCCCAAACACATACAATCAAAGTTTAGAGATAGCCATTTTGTTCAACGTAGTTGAAAGTTCTGAACATTATATATTTAAGTATAACAAAAACTCCCCGGAGCCCCCTGGGCAGAGGTTTTAAGTTATACCCTGGGGGAACCTAAGGTTTTTATAGATAGAGTTGTCGTAAAACTTTAAAAGAGGCTTATTCAATCAGAAATTGAAAGGGCTAGCGCCATTTTTAATAGTCGAAAGTAATTTGAGTGTAACTAACCACCCTCTTACGCGCACCATTCCCCCAAACACATCCAATCAAAATTTTCAGATAGTCATTTTTTTCAACGTAGTAGATAGTTCTGGAAATTATGTCTTTGAGGATAACAACCCCAGCCCTCAAGGCCAGGGTTGTAAGTTATGCCCTGGGGGGATATATGGTTTTTATTGAAAGCGTTGTCGTAGAAACTTCAAAAGGGCTCATTTGATTGGAAATTGAAAGGGCTAGGGCGTTTTTTAATAATTGAAAATGATGGGAGAGCGACGAACGCCCCACTCACGCCCACCATTTCCCCAAACACATCCAATCAAAATTTTCACATAGCCATTTTGTTCAACGTAGTAGAAAGTTCTGGAAATTATGTCTTTGAGAACGACAACCCAAGCCCTCAGGGCAAGGGTTGTAAGTTATGCCCTGGGATCATATATTGTTTTTATTGAAAGCGTTGTCGCAAAAACTTCAAAAGGGCTCATTTGATGGGAAATTGAAAGGGCTAGTGCCTTTTCTAACAGTTGAAAGTGATGGTAGAGCGACAAATGCCCCTCTCACGCCCATCATTTTCCCAAACACATCCAATCAAAATTTAGAGATAGCCATTTTGTTTAAGTAGTTGAAAGTTCTGGAAATTATGACTTAGAGGATGACAACCACCCCCACAGCCCTTAGGCGGTGAGGGTTGTAATTTATGCCCTGGGGGCATATAAGGTGTTTATACAAAGCGCTGTCGCAGAAACTCAAAAAGGGCTCACTCGATTAGAAATCGAAAGGCCTAGTGCCTTTTTTTATAGTCAAAAGTGATTGGAAGGCTTGAAAATTTTTATAGTAAAGATCGATGTGTGTATAATGTATGATTTTTTTGTTTGTTGTTGTTGTTGTTTAGACCAGGGCACTTCGTATCGAAGGAGCTGTCATAGGAACTTCGAAAAAGGGCTTATTCGATTGAAAATAGAAAGGGCTAGATGCCCTTTTTAATAGTCAAAAGTGATTGGAGGGCAACTAATCCCCCTCCCACAACCACCTTCCCATTTGCCTTTATGTTTAAAAACTAAATGTTGCCTTAAGATTAAATCAAAATGCACTGTATTAATGCTAATTCCCAATAAGGCATCTCAGCAGTATCCTAAGAACGACTGAGGGTATTATGTTCAAACTTTCGGGGTTTCTTCTGCTCTTAGAATTTAACCAAGTCAAAATAGCGTAAGTGTATCCAAGCTATCAAAGAAAGTAAGAAGATTTTTTGCGAATAGTATCAAGTTTTCCATTTCAGGTCAACTAGAGGAGGTATGAAACCAAATTAAACACTACTATTTGTGTCCAGATTTTTAAAAGCGTGTATATTATTAAAAAATTGCTGAAAATGTTTCTTCAGCATATAAACAGCAGGCCAAACTATAAAGTCTTAGAAAACGAAAAGATTTAAAGTATTATTTTCTTTTCCCCTTAAAAGACTATGTCAATATAAAACGAATAGACATTAATTAAACAAACTTTTTCCACAAAATAAGTTTTCAAAGAAAAGTAAAGAACTCCATTAAACAAAATAACTTAAAAAAATACGAATGAATGTGCATTTTCAGTTTAATATACATATACTGATATTTAGTGATCAAAATGTTAATATTATTTGATTTATTGAAGTTATAAAAGTAAAAAAAATTATATTTTTTTCAGTAAAGTGCAAATTATGTTCCGGCATGGGAAGGCATAGGGGTTTTGAGCCCAACTTATGTTAATTTCTGCTCGTTTTGAGTTTGACTCGGTTATTAATTGTAATTTCTGTTCGTTTTGGGTTTTATTTATTTATCGATGCAGATTTGCGGTAGTTTCACGCTTCGTAGATTATTTGATTTAATTTTTGCTCATTTTTTGTTTAATGGAGTTCTTTACTTTTCTTTGAAAAACTGATTTTGTGGAAAAGGTATTTTTTACTTAATTAAGAGAGGGCATTAGGTTTCCTCCTCTAAAGGGCTCGGCACACGTAGCTGATTTCGGGAACCGATTTCAGCTCAGCATCAGTGGACAAACGATAGCGGTAAGAAAAATTTGTTGAAAGAAAAATTTAATCCGCGAGATTTTAAAAACAAAGAATCATGGACACAAATAGTCAACTGGAGTTTATTGATAGTTGCATGAATGATCTCAGCTTAGTTCTTAGTTTAGTTCTAAACTCAGTAGCGGGGTCTTTCACCACATACATCTCTGGTTGACTATTTATTTGTATCCCTATTTTTTGTGTGATCACGATGAAAATCGGCGCTGATTTTCGTAAATTGGCGCCGAAAACTACAAAATTTTTCAAGGTCAAATCGACACCGATTTCTTTTAAAATCGGCGCTGATTTGGAAATCATTTCCCGAAATCAGCTACGTGTGCCCAGCCTTAAGTGGTAAACTCTGCTCGTTTTAGGTTTGATCATTTTTTGTAGTTTTTTTTTTGTTTTTGGTTTCATTTATTTATTAGTAGTAATTTATTGTTAATTTACGCTTGAAATACAATTTACTATATTTCTAATTGTCTTTGCTTTAATGTAGCTCTTTAATTTGCTTTGAACTACCTCTTTTGTGAGAAAAGTTTTTTAACTAATTAATATAAATAACGTACATTTTGAGTCAATGTTCTCCGGTTTTTGTTTAATAAAGCTAATTGATTTGGTATATGGTAAAGAAGGTAAAGAATACGGCATTGGACTTTAAAGTCCCTACTGGCGGTGTTGATCTCCGTTTCTTCGCCCTTAAGCCAGGAAGTGCAATGGGGGGTTGGGGGGCCAAACATCTTGCGCTTTCCTACATCCTTCCTGTCTACCTTTCCCAGGTTTCTCCAGGTACCCATTTAAAGCTGGGTAGACTCTGGCTGAGCTTACAGAGTCCCGCCACTGACCCCCGTCCCAAACCAGATAATTGAGTACACTAGGATTTGAACCCCCGTCCTCTCGGACAAAGGATGTTAAATCCAGCGCACCAATCCACTTAGCTAGGATTGGTGCACTTCGGTATATGACCTACATATTTATATGTTAAAATAGTGTAGTTTGACAATATCTAAAAAAAACTTGCACTACATACTCACTGTTTCTTTGTAAATATGTAAAAGGAAATAAATGAAATACTAAAAAATTAGCTTTGCAGGATGCAAAAGGAGGAAGGAGAGTTTACTTCTGACATAGAGTCATCTATGGGGAGCACCTCACCCCCCGAGGGTGGACTGAGTAGTCCGGACAATGGCAGAAAATTCCTTCATTTAACAATCGAATCAACTGTAAGATCGACATTGACTAGTACAGTGTTCTACGCAACGTCAACCGCATTTTCAACAATTGCAGTTGCCTGTGTTCCACCTGCTGGTTTCGGGTTACATCCTTGTTAGTCGCATATTTAGAAAATATTGTGTCTTATTTATTTACGCATTCGGTTAATAAAGCTGTCAATTAAGTTTAAAAACGTTTCAATCAAATAGAGTTTATTCTTTCTCTTCCTTTTGAACCAGTGGCGGATATAGGTGCCCCCCCCCTAAAGTAGTGGTGGATTTTGGATTAGGACATCTTCCTCTGGTTGGGGTTGGGATGAAAGTTATTCTTTTTGGTAATTGGTTTTTAATAGTTGAATTAATTTTAAGTTTTTAATTGTTAAGCCATTTTTTTCTTTTCAAACAGTCCGTGGTAACGAACTGTAAGTAAGGAGCGACCCGGCTCAGTATTGAGAGTGATTGACCCGAAGAATCGGGTTTTTATGCTGATTTCAAATATATAACTTTTATCAAGTTTAGTCTTACCCATCAAAAGTCACGAGAAATTTGCCGTATTTTTGAAAAAAGGGGGAAACACCCCCTAAAAGTGATAGAATCCTAATTAAAATCAAACCATCAGATTCAGCATAACTTAAAACCCTACTGTAGATGTTTCAAGCTCCAATCACGGGAGCGTGACTTTTGAGCCGTATCGCTTGTTTTATTATTATTTTTTTTAATTATGTATATGAGGGGGTCCTACCCCTAATCAATATCTCACTCTTTACGCTAAATTTCGAATTTTGTTCGAATCATAAATCCCTGAATCACAAAGGCCGTTTAATTAGAATAGATAGCTCTTTTAAAAGTACTAAAAAAAAACTTTAGCGCAAAGAGCAAGGTATTGACTAGGGGGCGAACCCCTGCATATACGTAATAATTTCTGTTCGTTTTAATTTTGCTCCTTACTTTCAGTTGAAAAAAATTATTTTTTTTTACTTAATTTCTGATCTTTTTTTGAATAATGCTGAGAAATCCTGCCCCTCCCCCTTCATAGAAATATCCCATCCCCCAAGGCAACATTCTCCATGGAAAGATCCTTCCATGTAGCCCCTCCTCCGACCCCCCACCAGTAAAATACCTCCTGAAAAAGTCTGTATACTTTCCAGTAACCAATACTATATGTAAAAAATGGGCAAAGTTCATAACTTGCAGCCCTTCCCCCGGGAACTGTGGGGATTAAGTCATCCACAAGGACATATTTATTAGATTTTCAACTATGTCAAACAAAATGATTATCTCAAAATTTAATTGGGTGAATTCAGGAAAAAATGAGCGTGGGAGGGGGCCAAGTTGCCCTCTAGTTTTTTTGTCTTAGTAAATTTTTGTTTTACGGTATTTTTTTTTTTTAGATTGACGCTGTTTTAGAGGTGGTGGAACTGCACAAATTAATGTGAGGCTCCACAGCACAAGAAAACAATTATTCTGAAAATCATCTTTATTTGAAAAAAAAAATTAAGATTTTTTCTCAGATTAAGGAACAGATCTGTTAATTTTTCAGTCGTGTAGTGACAGAATCATTTTAGTAGGGTGCCATAAGCTAGTAGAATTAATTTTTTGTTTTCATTAACATAGATTCTTGATTTATTTTTTGTAGAATGTGGTTATGATACACTATTAGTCTAAGTAGACAACTATATATTCCTGGGCAGCGCAAAAGATATAGGAAAATGAGGGGAAATTGAGATTTCAGTAAGATTTAAATATTGCACAGATTGTATTAGATTTCAAAAATATTAAACAATCTGGAAGACTAATTTTGTTTTAAAAATAGAATAGGGGTCACTACTTGTAACCTAGAATAGCCCTATATACTGTTAACCTAGAAGTCTTACATACTTAAGAGTACATAAAAGATGCCAGCATTGTAATCCATTTTATTCTCATCAAAATAGCGATTCCTAAAAACTGTTTTTTTTTTCATAGCCTTAGCAAAAACTAATTAGTACCATTAATGATAATTGGGTTCTAGAACATAATAAAAATCTAGGGTGAATTCCATGGAGAAGCAATGCAATCCACCATAAACTTGTCTATGCAAATATCATGTCGATCACTTATGGAGGGGTCAGAATGTTTCAGCAGGTCTTTTATTCTGAAATAGTACACTCCATGAAGTTTGGGAACAAAGCTTCCGTCCTAGTAGCTAAAGTAAAACTTGGTATCTGCCCTTTTTAATAGTCGTAAGTGATTGGAGGACAACTAGCGCCCCCCCCCCCCCGCCCAAGATTCCCCCAAATATATCCCATCAAAATTTTGAGATAGCCATTTTGTTCAGCGTAGTTGATTTCCAGATAGAAAATACGTTTTTGAGGAGAACACTCCCCCACAACCCTTGGGGCAAGGATTTTAAGTTATGCCCTGAGGGCATATAAAAACGATGTTGGCACAATGTTTTATTTTTTTTTT
This sequence comes from Artemia sp. Qi Xiang Cuo, assembly GCF_049724085.1. Classification (NCBI taxonomy): domain Eukaryota; kingdom Metazoa; phylum Arthropoda; class Branchiopoda; order Anostraca; family Artemiidae; genus Artemia; species Artemia sp. Qi Xiang Cuo. The sequence continues at coordinate 21,303,476 of NC_142811.1, forward strand.
CCTTTAGAGCAGGGCACTTCGTAGGGCTCATTCAATTGGAAATTGGAGTGGCTTATGCCTTTTTTAATAGTCGAAAAGGATTTGAAGGCAACTAACACCCCTTCCACGCCCACTATTTCCCGAAACACGTCCGATCAAAATTATGAGATAGCCATTTCGTTCAGCGTAGTTGGTTTACAGATAGAAATTATGTTTTTGAGGAGGACACTCCCCCACAGCCTTCAGGGCAAGGGTTGTAAGTTATGCCCTGGGGGCATATAAGGTTTTTATAAAAGACGTTGTCGTAGAAGCTTCAGAAAAAGCTCATTCGAGTGGAAATTCAAAGGGCTAGTGCCCTTTTTAATAGTCAAAAGTAATTGGAAGGCAACTAGCCCCCCTCTCACGCCCACCTTTTCCCCAAAACACATCCAATCAAAATTTTGAGATAGCCATTTCATTCAACGTAGTTTTAAGTTCTGTAAATTAGGTCTTTGAGGATGACAATCCCCTCACAGCCCTCAGGACAAGGGTTGCAAGTTATGCCCTGAAGGCATAAAACATTTTTATAGAACGTGCTTAGAAATGAATAGAACGATTAGAAATTGAAATGGCTAGTGCCCTTTTTAATAGTCGAAAGTAATTGGATGGCAACTAACAGTAGAGGACAAGTACCATTTTGCTTGCGGCCATAGGAATTACCATGCTATTTGCTTGAGGCCATAGGAATTTCCAGAGTATGTACCTATGGATTTGCTCACTCAATGTTCCTTCCTGTGCTATTTGGAAGATTACGTTCCTTGGCACCTTTCCAGAGCATGTACTTATGGATTTGGGTGGATTATGTTCCTTCCTATGCTATTCTATAGCGCTATGTTCCTTCCTATGCTATTCTAAGGGTTTATGTTCCCTCCTATGCTATTCTAAGGGTTTATGTTCCCTCCCATGCTATTCTAAGGATTTATGTTCCCTCCCATGCTATTCTATAGCACTATGTTCCTTCCTATGTTATTCTATGGGACCTCTACACGTGATTAAACACGTTTTGAAACTACATGCTATTTGCTTATGTACCATTGGTACCTTTCCAAACGAGCGGGGATTCCCCACCGGTTCCTAAACAATGCAAAAAAAGCGAGCAGTATGAGCGGGGATTCCCCACACAAGTTTGTTTCAACTCCACGTTTTTCAACCAGACTGTTTTTTGAGCCAACATCCGTTTTTAGGGGCCAATCAGAGACATCGGAGGTTGCTCAATATACGATAAATTGATTGGTGATTGGTTATAAATAAAAGGAGTGATTTTTTATTCGTCCTTGAGATTTAATTTTCATAATGATTTGATATATCATAGATAATACATTGAATATTATTAACTTTAAAGCAATGAATACATCAATTTACAATGTGAGTACAGCTAACTAAATTTCTTAATTAATTTCCAAATAAAATCATTTTACCACCCCACTAGTAAATTCAAATTTCAGGGGTACTTAGCCCCCCCCCCTCCCTCCCCCCAACAATACAAACCCTGCAATATGATGAGTATTCCCGCTATAAAATGTAAAGTACGCTCTTTTTTCCACTATATAGACCTACATCCCCCCCTCCTATGTTTGTGAGTTCAATTCTTTGGAAATAGTCATCTTGTTCAAAATGTCCCTTTACCCATCGTGCATTTAAGATGCGTTGTCTTTTTTCCGATCTAAATAGAACCAGTTGTGTTACAAGAAACGGTCAGTTTTGGAAAACAGGCTTCGCACGCTCGTATTATCACATATATTAATAACACATGACAAACCCGTGTGGATGAGTTGAAATAAAAACTTTTAACAAGAAATGGCTGAAAATTGTTTTTGGGGAGATGAGTTGATTGGTAGAAGGATGTATTAGCGAAGTTATAGTGGAGGGCGAGTTGCTAGTGAAAAACCCGTGTAGATGAGTAGGAATAAAAAATTTTAACAAGAACTTGCTGAAAAGTTTTTTGGGCGAGATGGGTTAATTGGCAAAAGAATGTATTAGCTTAGTTATAGTGGAGGGTGAGTTGCTAGCGAAAACCCCGTGTGGATGACTTGAAATAAAAAATTTTAACTAGAAATGGCTGAAAAGTGTTTTGGGGGAGATGGGTTTATTGGCAAAAGAATGTATTAGCGTAGTTATAGTGGAGGGCGAGTTGCTAGCAAAAAACCCGTGTGGATGAGTCGAAATAAAAAATTTTAGCAAGAAATGGCTGAAAAGTGTTTTTGGGGAGATGGGTTGATTGGCAGAAGGATGTATTAGCGTAGTTATAGTGGAGGGCGAGTTGCTAGCAAAAAACCCGTGTGGTTGAGTTGAAATAAAAAATTTTAGCAAGAAATGGCTGAAAAGTGTTTTGGGGGGGATGGGTTGATCTGAAAACTATACTTTGGGGTGGGTAGTTTGCTATTTCTAGCTTTTATGAGCTAGGTTCCATAGCCTTTTGTAGGTGTGTGTTGTCTGAAACCTATAGTTTGAGATGCTATTTGGGCTTTTCAGAGCTAGGTTTCTTAGTCTCTCATAGGTGTGTCTTGTCTGAAACCTACAATTTGGGGTGGGAAGTTTGCTATTTCTAGCTTTTATGAGCTAGGTTACATAGCCTTTTGTAGGTGTGTGTTGTCTGAAACCTATATTTTGGGATGCTATTTGGGCTTTTCAGAGCTAGGTTTCTAAGTCTCTCATAGGTTTGTGTTGTCTGAAACCTACAATTTGGGTTGGGTAGTTTGCTATTTCTGTCTTTTATGAGCTAGGTTTCATAGCCTTTTGTAGGTGTGTGTTGTCTGAAACCTATAGTTTGGGATGCTATTTGGGCTTTTCAGAGCTAGGTTTCTTAGTCTCTCATAGGTGTGTGTTGTCTGAAACCTACAATTTGGGATGGATAGTTTGCTATTTCTGACTGTTCAGAGCTAGGTTTCTTAGTCTCTCATTGGTGTGTGTTGTCTGAAACCTACAATTTGGAGTGGGTAGTTTGCTATTTCTGGCTTTTATGAGCTAGGTTTCTTAGTCTCTCATATGTTTGTGTTGTCTGAAACCTACAATTTGGGGTGGGTAGTTTGCTATTTCTGGTTTTTAGGAGCTAGGTAATAAACTATTTCTATAAAATCTGAGCTAATAATGGTTTTTGGCCGTAAACTCTAGTTTTTTGTAAGAAAATTATGGAAAATGCAATTCTCTGGTTAAATTCTGAAACTTTAGTCTATTTTTGGATACTTATAATGATGAGGACTGATGGTTCTAATTCAATATTTTTTTGATAAAAACAAACTAGAGAAATAGGTTGCTATTTCTGGCTTTTATGAGCTAGGTTTCATAGCCTTTTGTAGGTGTGTGTTGTCTGAAACCTATAGTTTGGGATGCTATTTGGGCTTTTCAGAGCTAGGTTTCTTAGTCTCTCATAGGTTTGTGTTGTCTGAAGCCTACAATTTGGGATGGGTAGTTTGCTATTTCTGACTTTTCAGAGCTAGGTTTCTTAGTCTCTCATAGTTGTGTGTTGTCTGAAACCTACAATTTGGGGTGGGTAGTTTGCTATTTCTGGCTTTTATGAGCTAGGTTTCATAGCCTTTTGTATGTGTGTGTGTTGTCGGAAACCTATAGTTTGGGATGATATTTGGGCTTTTCAGAGCTAGGTTTCTTAGTCTCTCATAGGTGTGTGTTATCTGAAACCTACAATCTGGGATGTGTAGTTTGTTATTTTATACTTTTCTGAGCTAGGTTTCATAGCCTTTTGTAGGTGTCTATTGCCTGAAACCCATAGTTTGGGATGCTATTTGGGCTTTTCAGAGCTAGGTTTCCTAGTCTCTCATAGGTTTGTGTTGTCTGAAACCTACAATTTGGGGTCGGTAGTTTGCTATTTCTGGTTTTTATGAGCTAGGTAATAAACTATTTCTATAAAATCTGAGCTAATAATGGTTTTTGCCTTAAACTCTAGTTTTTTGTAAGAAAATTATGGAAAATACAATTCTCTGGTTCAAATCTGAAACTTTAGTCTATTTTTGGATCGAAAAATAGAACTATTTCTATAAAATCTGAGCTAATAAGGGTTTTTGGCCGTAAACTCTAGTTTTTTGTAAAAAAAATTATGGAAAATACAATTCTCTGGTTCAAATCTGAACATTTAGTCTACTTTTGGATTGAAAAATAAAACTATTTCTATAAAATCAGAGCTAATAAGGGTTTTTGATCGTAAACTCTAGTTTTTTGTGAGAAAATTATGGAAAATACAATTCTCTGGTTCAAATTTGAAACTTTAGTCTATTTTTGGATCGAAAAATAAAACTATTTCTATAAAATCTCAGCTAATAAGGGTTTTTGGCCGTCAACTCTTGGGGTTGGTAGGTTGCTATTTCTGGCTTTTATGAGCTAGGTTTCATAGCCTTTTGTAGGTGTGTGTTGTCTGAAACCTATAGTTTGGGATGCTATTTGGGCTTTTCAGAGCTAGGTTTCTTATTCTCTCATAGGTGTGTGTTTTCTGAAACCTACAATTTGGGGTGGGTAGTTTGCTATTTCTGACTTTTCAGAGCTAGGTTTCTTAGTCTCTCATAGTTGTGTGTTGTCTGAAACCTACAATTTGGGGTGGGTAGTTTGCTATTTCTGGCTTTTATGAGCTAGGTTTCATAGCCTTTTGTATGTGTGTGTGTTGTCAGAAACCTATAGTTTGGGATGCTATTTGGGCTTTTCAGAGCTAGGTTTATTAGTCTCTCATAGGTGTGTGTTATCTGAAACCTACAATCTGGGATGTGTAGTTTGTTATTTTATACTTTTCTGAGCTAGGTTTCATAGCCTTTTGTAGGTGTGTATTGCCTGAAACCTATAGTTTGGGATGCTATTTGGGCTTTTCAGAGCTAGGTTTTCTAGTCTCTCATAGGTTTGTGTTGTCTGAAACCTACAATTTGGGGTCGGTAGTTTGCTATTTCTGGCTTTTCAGACCTAGGTTTCTTAGTCTCTCATAGTTGTGTGTTGTCTGAAACCTACAATTTGGGGTGGGTAGTTTGCTATTTCTGGCTTTTATGAGCTAGGTTTCATAGCCTTTTGTATGTGTGTGTTTGTTGTCTGAAACCTATAGTTTGGGATGCTACTTGGGCTTTTTAGAGCTAGGTTTCTTAGTCTCTCGTAGGTGTGTGTTATCTGAAACCTACAATTTGGGATGTGTGGTTTGTTATTTTTTACTTTTCTGAGCTAGGTTTCATAGCCTTTTGTAGGTGTGTATTGTCTGAAACCTATAGTTTGGGATGCTATTTGGGCTTTTCAGAGCTAGGTTTCCTAGTCCCTCATAGGTTTGTGTTGTCTGAAACCTACAATTTGGGTGGGTAGTTTGCTATTTCTGGCATTTCAGAGCTAGGTCTCTTAGTCTCTCATAGGTGTGTGTTGTCTGAAACCTACAATTTGAGGTGGGTAGTTTGCTATTTCTGGCTTTTATGAGCTAGGTAATAAACTATTTCTGTAAAATCTGAGCTAATAAGGGTTTTTGGCCGTAAAATCTAGTTTTTTGTAAGAAAATTATGGAAAATACAATTATCTGGTTAAATTCTGAAACTTTAGTCTATTTTTGGATACTTATAATGATGAGGATTGATGGTTCTAATTCAATATTTTTTTGATAAAAACAAACTATTATTCTTTTTTAAACTTCGAAATTATTCAACTTTCTTTTTTTGTACGTATCTTAAAATGACAAAATATGCTTACGGCTCTAACAATTGTACTCTGTGATTGGTCAGAGACACGGTGTGGCTTTCCCACTGGTATTCTATGGCCGGTTATCGACACTACCTAGTTTATTGCATGTATTAAATCAGTATTTTTTACGCAGTGGAACGATAAACACATAAGTCATATCTTTAAAAAAAAGTGAAGATGGAGCATTTTAATAAAGTGTGTTCACATGACAATGTTATTGTAGCATTGAATGCCAACAAGGAGAAGTATTTAAACTATGAAACAAGTAAAAGTGGTATCACTATTGGAAATGTATGTATGCCTTGTCATGACAGTAAGTAATTAAATTTCTTTGGAATACCGAAAAGATTCCTTTGTAAAAATGGTGGATATGCGAGATTGAGATCTCCGGAGATAATTGCACTCAAAGAGAATGCCAACATAAAGATAATCGTTGATGATAGAGGACAACTCCTTGCTACTGTTGCAGGTAACATATTACCTACTGATACCTCCAATTGTCATCTTTTAGGTATTAGCATTCAACGGAAGGTCAATAAAAGAAAGGCCTACTCTTCTACTAATATCGTAAACCATATCTTGTCTATGTGCCAAAACTGTTACCTGTGTAAAAATATTGTGATAATAGACAGTGAAATTGCCAGAAAAATAAAAAGGGCAATGTCAGAAAATATCACTATGGAATATCAAGAAGAATTGATGAAAAATAAAGTGCGAGCAAACGTTACTACCATTAATCAAACAGTCAATGAATCAAATAATACCAAAGATGAAACACATATTGAACCTGTCGGTGACACACCAGTAAATATTGTGTATGAGTCAAAATGGAATAATGATTATTCTACCGATTATGAGTTAAGAGGAGACAATAGCTACAATATCAAGAGAGAACATGGTGAACTATTTTATGGAACAGATTCAAAATGTCCAAAGTTGATCATTGATATTAATAATGTATCATAACATATTTTTCTATTAATATTCTACATTGCATTATTTCATTAAAAATATATTATGCATTACATTGTTATGTGTTCATTATTTTTAGAGCAAGCTAGCATATCAAACGTTTAGAATGTCTATTAAAACATCGAAGATGTAAGAAAAGGAATTCACATACATCTATTGTCAGACACATGGGATAACATTGACAAAATCTAGGTATCAGAATGAATAAATTCTTTATCAACATCAGTTGTTGGATATGTCATCATCTCATTATGAAAAAAATTGTAAGTAAGTAAGTATGTAAGAAACTCTTTCCTGAATTCAACTCTTGGATACACAATACAGAAATTCAATTCAGGAAATTATGAAAAAAAATTGAGCAAATTTCTTATTACTACTCATGATCAATTGAAGTTGCATTCTGGCCAGGCAATACATCAGTTCTACGAACTATAAGCATAGAAGTGATTAAATTCTATATTTTTTCATTTATTTATTTATTAATCCACATAACGGTAAGCGAAAAAGCTTGTCGTACTAACACAATATATAATAAAATGAAAGGCAACACAAAGGTCTAAACTGAAAAGGCACTTGTGTAAAACTGGCTATCAACCAACATATTCTTAAACTATTCAACTGATCCGGCTTCAACAACTTCTGGCGGTAAATTATTCCAAGAGTCTGTGACCCTATTAACAAATGAATTGTGTCCGATTTTCCTGTGGGTTCTTGGTGGGTAAATTTTATAAGGATGCTGTCGTGTCAAGTGGTAGTGGCTGAATTCGAAAAATTTTCCTACCTCAATATCGTCCACGCCTTTGATTATTTTGAATGTGTTTATGAGGCGGTACGGCGTGCTATTTGGGAGATTACGTTCCTTGGCACCTTTCCAAAGCATGTACCTATGGATTTTGGTGGATTATGTTCCTTCCTATGCTATTCTATAGCGCTATGTTCCTTCCTATGCTATTCTAAGGGCTTATGTTCCTTCCTATGCTATTCTAAGGGTTTATGTTCCTTCCCATGCTATTCTAAGGATTTATGCTCCATCCCATGCTATTCTATAGCGCTATGTTCCTTCCCATGTTATTCTCTGGGACCTCTACACGTGATTAAACACGTTTTGAAACTACATGCTATTTGCTTATGTACCATTGGTACCTTTCCAAACGAGCGGGGATTCCCCACCGGTTCCTAAACAATGCAAAAAAAGCGAGCAGTATGAGCGGGGATTCCCCACACAAGTTTATTTCAACTCCACGTTTTTCAACCAGACTGTTTTTTGAGCCAACATCCGTTTTTAGGGGCCAATCAGAGACATCGGAGGTTGCTCAATATACGATAAATTGATTGGTGATTGGTTATAAATAAAAGGAGTGATTTTTTATTCGTCCTTGAGATTTAATTTTCATAATGATTTGATATATCATAGATAATACATTGAATATTATTAACTTTAAAGTAATGGATACATCAATTTACAATGTGAGTACAGCTAACTAAATTTCTTAATTTATTTCCAAATAAAATCATTTTACCAACCCACTAGTAAATTCAAATTCCAGGGGGACATAGCCCCCCCCCCCCTCCATCCCCCCAACAATACAAACCCTGCAATATGATGAGGATTCCCGCTAGAAAACGTAAAGTAATCTCTTTTTTCCACTATGTAAACCTACATCCCCCCTCCTATGTTTGTGAGTTTAATTCTTTAGAAATAGTTATCTCGTTCAAAATGTCCCTTTACCCATCGTGCATTTAAGATGCGTTGTCTTTTTTCCGATCTAAATAGAACCAGTTGTGTTACAAGAAACGGTCAGTTTTGGAAAACAGGCTTCGCACGCTCGTGTTATCACAGATTAATAGCACATGACAAACCCGTGTGGATGAGTTGAAATAAAAACTTTTAACAAGAAATGGCTGAAAATTGTTTTTGGGGAGATGGGTTGATTGGTATAAGGATGTATTAGCGTAGTTATAGTGGAGGGCGAGTTGCTAGCGAAAAACCCGTGTGGATGACTTGAAATAAAAATTTTTAAAAAGAAATGACTGAAAAGTGTTTTGGGGGAGATGGGTTGATTGGCATAAGTATGTATTAGCTTAGTTATAGTGGAGGGCGAGTTGCTAGCGAAAAACCCGTGTGGATGAGTCGAAATAAAAAATTTTAACAAGAAATGACTGAAAAGTGGTTTGGGCGAGATGGGTTGATTGGCAGAAGGATGTATTAGCGTAGTTATAGGGGAGGGCGAGTTGCTAGCAAAAAACCCGTGTGGATTAGTTGAAATAAAAAAATTTAGCAAGAAATGGCTGAAAAGTATTTTGGGGGGGATGGGTTGATCTGAAAACTATACTTTGGGGTGGGTAGTTTGCTATTTCTAGCTTTTATGAGCTAGGTTCCATAGCCTTTTGTAGGTGTGTGTTGTCTGAAACCTATAGTTTGTGATGCTATTTGGGCTTTTCAGAGCTAGGTTTCTTAGTCTCTCATAGGTGTGTCTTGTCTGAAACCTACAATTTGGGGTGGGAAGTTTGCTATTTCTAGCTTTTATGAGCTAGGTTTCATAGCCTTTTGTAGGTGTGTGTTGTCTGAAACCTACAGTTTGGGATGCTATTTGGGCTTTTCAGAGCTAGGTTTCTAAGTCTCTCATAGGTTTGTGTTGTCTGAAACCTACAATTTGGGTTGGGAAGTTTGCTATTTATATCTTTTATGAGCTAGGTTTCATAGCCTTTTGTAGGTGTGTGTTGTCTGAAACCTATAGTTTGGGATGCTATTTGGGCTTTTCAGAGCTAGGTTTCTTAGTCTCTCATAGGTGTGTGTTGTCTGAAACCTACAATTTGGGATGGATAGTTTGCTATTTCTGACTGTTCAGAGCTAGGTTTCAGAGCTATAGTTTGAGTTTGGGATGCTATAGTGTGGGATGCTATTTGGGCTTTTCAGAGCTAGGTTTCTTAGTCTCTCATAGGTGTGTGTTATCTGAAACCTACAATCTGGGATGTGTAGTTTGTTATTTTATACTTTTCTGAGCTATGTTTCATAGCCTTTTGTAGGTGTCTATTGCCTGAAACCCATAGTTTGGGATGCTTTTTGGGCTTTTCAGAGCTAGGTTTCCTAGTCTCTCATAGGTTTGTGTTGTCTGAAACCTACAATTTGGGGTCGGTAGTTTGCTATTTCTGGTTTTTATGAGCTAGGTAATAAACTATTTCTATAAAATCTGAGCTAATAATGGTTTTTGCCTTAAACTCTAGTTTTTTGTAAGAAAATTATGGAAAATACAATTCTCTGGTTCAAATCTGAAACTTTAGTCTATTTTTGGATAGAAAAATAAAACTATTTCTATAAAATCTGAGCTAATAAGGGTTTTGGGCCGTAAACTCTAGGTTTTTTGTAAGAAAATTATGGAAAATACAATTCTCTGGTTCAAATCTGAACATTTAGTCTACTTTTGGATTGAAAAATAAAACTATTTCTATAAAATCAGAGCTAATAAGGGTTTTTGATCGTAAACTCTAGTTTTTTGTAAGAAAATTATGGAAAATACAATTCTCTGGTTCAAATCTGTAACTTTAGTCTATTTTTGGATCGAAAAATAAAACTATTTCTATAAAATCTCAGCTAATAAGGGTTTTTGGCCGTCAACTCTTGGGGTGGGTAGGTTGCTATTTCTGGCTTTTATGAGCTAGGTTTCATAGCCTTTTGTAGGTGTGTGTTGTCTGAAACCTATAGTTTGGGATGCTATTTGGGCTTTTCAGATCTAGGTTTCTTAGTCTCTCATAGTTGTGTGTTGTCTGAAACCTACAATTTGGGGTGGGTAGTTTGCTATTTCTGGCTTTTATGAGCTAGGTTTCATAGCCTTTTGTATGTGTGTGTGTTGTCAGAAACCTATAGTTTGGGATGCTATTTGGGCTTTTCAGAGCTAGGTTTAATAGTCTCTCATAGGTGTGTGTTATCTGAAACCTACAATCTGGGATGTGTAGTTTGTTATTTTATACTTTTCTGAGCTAGGTTTCATAGCCTTTTGTAGGTGTGTATTGCCTGAAACCTATAGTTTGGGATGCTATTTGGGCTTTTCAGAGCTAGGTTTTCTAGTCTCTCATAGGTTTGTGTTGTCTGAAACCTACAATTTGGGGTCGGTAGTTTGCTATTTCTGGCTTTTCAGACCTAGGTTTCTTAGTCTCTCATAGTTGTGTGTTGTCTGAAACCTACAATTTGGGGTGGGTAGTTTGCTATTTCTGGCTTTTATGAGCTAGGTTTCATAGCCTTTTGTATGTGTGTGTTTGTTGTCTGAAACCTATAGTTTGGGATGCTACTTGGGCTTTTTAGAGCTAGGTTTCTTAGTCTCTCGTAGGTGTGTGTTATCTGAAACCTACAATTTGGGATGTGTGGTTTGTTATTTTATACTTTTCTGAGCTAGGTTTCATAGCCTTTTGTAGGTGTGTATTGTCTGAAACCTATAGTTTGGGATGCTATTTGGGCTTTTCAGAGCTAGGTTTCCTAGTCCCTCATAGGTTTGTGTTGTCTGAAACCTACAATTTGGGTGGGTAGTTTGCTATTTCTGGCATTTCAGAGCTAGGTCTCTTAGTCTCTCATAGATGTGTGTGTTGTCTGAAACCTACAATTTGAGGTGGGTAGTTTGCTATTTCTGGCTTTTATGAGCTAGGTAATAAACTATTTCTGTGAAATCTGAGCTAATAAGGGTTTTTGGCCGTAAAATCTAGTTTTTTGTAAGAAAATTATGGAAAATACAATTATCTGGTTAAATTCTGAAACTTTAGTCTATTTTTGGATACTTATAATGATGAGGATTGATGGTTCTAATTCAATATTTTTTTGATAAAAACAAACTATTATTCTTTTTTAAACTTCGAAATTATTCAACTTTCTTTTTTTGTACGTATCTTAAAATGACAAAATATGCTTACGGCTCTAACAATTGTACTCTGTGATTGGTCAGAGACATGATGTGGCTTTCCCACTGGTATTCTATGGCCGGTTATCGACACTACCTAGTTTATTGCATGTATTAAATCAGTACTTTTTACGCAGTGGAACGATAAACACATAAGTCATATCTTTAAAAAAAAGTGAAGATGGAGCATTTTAATTAAGTGTGTTCACATGACAATGTTATTGTAGCACTGAATGCCAACAAGGAGAAGTATTTAAACTATGAAACAAGTAAAAGTGGTAGCACTATTGGAAATGTATGCATGCATTGTCATGACAGTAAGGAATTAAATTTCTTTGGAATACCGAAAAGATTCCATTGTACAAATGGTGGATTTGCGAGATTGAGATCTCCGGAGATGATTGCACTCAAAGAGAATGCCAACATAAAGATAATCGTTGATGATAGAGGACAACTCCTTGCTACTGTTGCAGGTAACACATTACCTACTGATACCTCCAATTGTTATCTTTTAGGTATTAGCATTCAACGGAAGGTCATTAAAAGAAAGGCCTACTATTCTACTAATATCGTAAACCATATCTTGTCTACGTGCAAAAACTGTTACCTGTGTAAAAATAATGTGATAATAGACAGTGAAATTGCCAGAAAAATAAAAAGGGCATTGTCAGAAAATATTACTATGGAATATAAAGATGAATCGATGAAAAACAAAGGGCCAGTAAACGTTACTACGATTAATCAAACACTCGATGAATCAAATAATACCAAAGATGAAACGCATATTGAACCTCTCGGTGACAAACCAGTAAATATTGTGTATGACTCAAAATGGAATAATGATTATTCTACCGATTACGAGTTAAGAGGAGACAATAGCTACAATATCAAGAGAGAACATGGTGAACTATTTTATGGAACAGATTCAAAATGTCCAGAGTTGATCATTGATATTAATAATGTATCATAATATATTTTTGTATTAATATTCTACATTGCATTATTTCATTAAAAATATATTATGCATTACATTGTTATGTGTTCATTATTTTTAGAGTAAGCTAGCATATCAAACGTTTAGAATGTCTATTAAAACATCGGAGATGTAAGAAAAGGAATTCACATACATCTATTGTCAGACACATGGGATAACATTGACAAAATCTAGGTATCAGAATGAATAAATTCTTTATCAACATCAGTTGTTGGATATGTCATCATCTCATCATGAAAAAAATTGTAAGTAAGTAAGTAAGTAAGTATGTAAGTAACTCTTTCTTGAATTCACCTCTTGGATACACAATACAGAAATTTAATTCAGGAAATTATGAAAAAAAATTGAACAAATTCTTTATTAACGTTCGTTATCGATTGAATTCACTTCCTAGACAGACAATACAGCAATTTCACAAAATCTAAGTATAAGAGTGATTAAATTCTATATTTTTTTATTTATTTATTTATTAATCCACATAACGGTAAGCTAAAAAGCTTGTCGTACTAATACAATATATAATAAAATGAAAGGCAACACAAAGGTCTAAACTGAAAAGGCACTTGTGTAAAACTGGCTATCAACCAACATATTCTTAAACTATTCAACTGATCCGGCTTCAACAACTTCTGGCGGTAAATTATTCCAAGAGTCTGTGACCCTATTAACAAATGAATTTTGTCCGATTTTCCTGTGGGTTCTTGGTGGGTAAATTTTATAAGGATGCTGTCGTGTCAAGTGGTAGTGGCTGAATTCGAAAAATTTTCCTACCTCAATATCGTCCACACCTTTGATTATTTTGAATGTGTTTATGAGGCGGTACGGCGTGCTATTTGGGAGATTACGTTCCTTGGCACCTTTCCAGAGCATTTACTTATGGATTTTGGTGGATTATGTTCCTTCCTATGCTATTCTATAGCGCTATGTTCCTTCCTATGCTATTCTAAGGGTTTATGATCCTTCCTATGCTATTCTAAGGGTTTATGTTCCCTCCCATGCTATTGTAAGGATTTATGTTCCCTCCCATGCTATTCTATAGCACTATGTTCCATCCTATGTTATTCTATGGGACCTCTACACGTGATTAAACACGTTTTGAAACTACATGCTATTTGCTTATGTACCATTGGTACCTTTCCAAACGAGCGGGGATTCCCCACCGGTTCCTAAACAATGCAAAAAAAGTGAGCAATATGAGCGGGGATTCCCCACACAACTTTGTTTAAACTCCACGTTTTTCAACCAGACTGGTTTTTTAACGTCCGCTTTTTAGGGGCTAATCAAAGACAGCGGAGGTTGCTCAATATACGGTAAGTTGATTGGTGATTGGTTATAAATAAAAGGAGTGATTTTTTTATTCGTCTTTGAGATTTAATTTTCATAATGATTTGATATATCATAGATAATACATTGAATATTATTAACTTTAAAGCAATGGATACATCAATTTACAATGTGAGTACAGCTTACTAAATTTCTTAATTTATTTCCAAATAAAATCATTTTACCACCCCACTAGTAAATTCAAATTCCAGGGGGACATAGCCCCCCCCTCCATCCCCCCAACAATACAAACCCTGCAATATGATGAGTATACCCGCTAGAAAATGTAAAGTAATCTCTTTTTTCCACTATATAGACCTACATCCCCCCCTCCTATGTTTGTGAGTTTAATTCTTTAGAAATAGTCATCTCGTTCAAAATGTCCCTTTACCCATCGTGCATTTAAGATGCGTTGTCTTTTTTCCGATCTAAATAGAACCAGTTGTGTTACAAGAAACGGTCAGTTTTGGAAAACAGGCTTCGCATGCTCGTGTTATCACAGATTAATAACACATGACAAACCCGTGTGGATGAGTTGAAATAAAAACTTTTAACAAGAAATGGCTGAAAAGTGTTTTGGGGGAGATGGGCTAATCGTTAGAAGGATTCATTATCGAAGTTATAGTTAAGGGTGTGGTGCTTGACCACAATCCTTGTGGAGTGATCTTCATAAAAAAATTTAACAAGCAATTAGCGAACTTATTTGTGGGGGAGATTATTAGGGGTAGGGAAGGATGTCGGATAGGAGTGCCAGAATGGGGCGATTTGCTAGCGAAAACCCAAGTTGGGTGAGTCGAAATAAGATATTTTTACAAGAAATGACCGAAAAGTTGTTTAGTGTGAAATGTGTTGACTGGCATAAGAATTTATTAGCTCAGTTATGGTGGAGGGCGAGTTGATAGATAAAAACCAGTGTGGATGAGTGGACATAAAAAATTTTAACAAGAAATGGCTGAAAAGTGTTTTGGGGGAGATGGGTTGATCTGAAAACTATACTTTGGGGTGGGTAGTTTGCTATTTCTAGCTTTTATGAGCTAGGTTCCATAGCCTTTTGTAGGTGTGTGTTGTCTGAAACCTATAGTTTGAGATGCTATTTGGGCTTTTCAGAGCTAGGTTTCTTAGTCTCTCATAGGTGTGTCTTGCCTGAAACCTACAATTTTGGGTGGGAAGTTTGCTATTTCTAGCTTTTATGAGCTAGGTTTCATAGCCTTTTGTAGGTGTGTGTTGTCTGAAACCTACAGTTTGGGATGCTATTTGGGCTTTTCAGAGCTAGGTTTCTTAGTCTCTCATAGGTTTGTGTTGTCTGAAACCTACAATTTGGGGTGGGTAGTTTGCTATTGCTGGCTTTTATGAGCTAGGTTTCATAGCCTTTTGTAGGTGTGTGTTGTCTGAAACCTATAGTTTGGGATGCTATTTGGGCTTTTCAGAGCTAGGTTTCTTAGTCTCTCATAGGTGTGTGTTATCTGAAACCTACATTTTGGGATGGAAAGTTTGCTATTTCTGACTGTTCAGAGCTAGGTTTCAGAGCTATAGTTTGAGTTTGGGATGCTATAGTTTGGGATGCTATTTGGGCTTTTCAGAGCTAGGTTTCTTAGTCTCTCATAGGTGTGTGTTATCTGAAACCTACAATCTGGGATGTGTAGTTTGTTATTTTATACTTTTCTGAGCTATGTTTCATAGCCTTTTGTAGGTGTCTATTGCCTGAAACCCATAGTTTGGGATGCTATTTGGGCTTTTCAGAGCTAGGTTTCCTAGTCTCTCATAGGTTTGTGTTGTCTGAAACCTACAATTTGGGGTCGGTAGTTTGCTATTTCTGGTTTTTATAAGCTAGGTAATAAACTATTTCTATAATATCTGAGCTAATAATGGTTTTTGCCTTAAACTGTAGTTTTTTGTAAGAAAATTATGGAAAATACAATTCTCTGGTTCAAATCTGAAACTTTAGTCTATTTTTAGATCGAAAAATAAAACTATTTTTTTAAAATATGAGCTAATAATTGTTTTTGGCTTTAAACTCTAGTTTTTTATAAGAAAATTATGGAAAATACAATTCTCTGGTTCAAATCTGAACATTTAGTCTACTTTTGGATTGAAAAATAAAACTATTTCTATAAAATCAGAGCTAATAAGGGTTTTTGATCGTAAACTCTAGTTTTTTGTAAGAAAATTATGGAAAATACAATTCTCTGGTTCAAATCTGAAACTTTAGTCTATTTTTGGATCGAAAAATAAAACTATTTCTATAAAATCTCAGCTAATAAGGGTTTTTGGCCGTCAACTCTTGGGGTGGGTAGGTTGCTATTTCTGGCTTTTATGAGCTAGGTTTCATAGCCTTTTGTAGGTGTGTGTTGTCTGAAACCTATAGTTTGGGATGCTATTTGGGCTTTTCAGAGCTAGGTTTCTTAGTCTCTCATAGGTGTGTGTTGTCTGAAGCCTACAATTTGGGATGGGTAGTTTGCTATTTCTGACTTTTCAGAGCTAGGTTTCTTAGTCTCTCATAGTTGTGTGTTGTCTAAAACCTACAATTTGGGGTGGTAGTTTGCTATTTCTGGCTTTTATGAGCTAGGTTTCATAGCCTTTTGTATGTGTGTGTGTTGTCAGAAACCTATAGTTTGGGATGCTATTTGGGCTTTTCAGAGCTAGGTTTATTAGTCTCTCATAGGTGTGTGTTATCTGAAACCTACAATCTGGGATGTGTAGTTTGTTATTTTATACTTTTCTGAGCTAGGTTTCATAGCCTTTTGTAGGTGTGTATTGCCTGAAACCTATAGTTTGGGATGCTATTTGGGCTTTTCAGAGCTAGGTTTTCTAGTCTCTCATAGGTTTGTGTTGTCTGAAACCTACAATATGGGGTCGGTAGTTTGCTATTTCTGGCTTTTCAGACCTAGGTTTCTTAGTCTCTCATAGTTGTGTGTTGTCTGAAACCTACAATTTGGGGTGGGTAGTTTGCTATTTCTGGCTTTTATGAGCTAGGTTTCATAGCCTTTTGTATGTGTGTGTTTGTTGTCTGAAACCTATAGTTTGGGATGCTACTTGGGCTTTTTAGAGCTAGGTTTCTTAGTCTCTCGTAGGTGTGTGTTATCTGAAACCTACAATTTGGGATGTGTGGTTTGTTATTTTTTACTTTTCTGAGCTAGGTTTCATAGCCTTTTGTAGGTGTGTCTTGTCTGAAACCTATAGTTTGGGATGCTATTTGGGCTTTTCAGAGCTAGGTTTCCTAGTCCCTCATAGGTTTGTGTTGTCTGAAACCTACAATTTGGGTGGGTAGTTTGCTATTTCTGGCATTTCAGAGCTAGGTCTCTTAGTCTCTCATAGGTGTGTGTTGTCTGAAACCTACAATTTGAGGTGGGTAGTTTGCTATTTCTGGCTTTTATGAGCTAGGTAATAAACTATTTCTGTGAAATCTGAGCTAATAAGGGTTTTTGACCGTAAAATCTAGTTTTTTGTAAGAAAATTATGGAAAATACAATTATCTGGTTAAATTCTGAAACTTTAGTCTATTTTTGGATACTTATAATGATGAGGATTGATGGTTCTAATTCAATATTTTTTTGATAAAAACAAACTATTATTCTTTTTTAAACTTCGAAATTATTCAACTTTCTTTTTTTGTACGTATCTTAAAATGACAAAATATGCTTACGGCTCTAACAATTGTACTCTGTGATTGGTCAGAGACACGGTGTGGCTCTCCCATTGGTATTCTATGTCCGGTTATCGACACTACCTAGTTTATTGCATGTATTAAATCAGAATTTTTTACGCAGTTGAACGATAAACACATAAGTCATATCTTTAAAAAAAGTGAAGATGGAGCATTTTAATAAAGTGTGTTCACATGACAATGTTATTGTAGCATTGAATGCCGACAAGGAGAAGTATTTAAACTATGAAACTAGTAAATGTTGTAGCACTATTGGAAATGTATGCATGCATTGTCATGACAGTAAGGAATTAAATTTCTTTAGAATACCGAAAAGATTCCATTGTACAAATGGTGGATATGCGAGATTGAGATCTCCGGAGATGATTTCACTCAAAGAGAATGCAAACATAAAGATAATCGTTGATGATAGAGGACAACTCCTTGCTACTGTTGCAGGTAACACATTACCTACTGATACCTCCAATTGTTATCTTTTAGGTATTAGCATTCAACGGAAGGTCAATAAAAGAAAAGCCTACTCTTCTACTAATATCGTAAACCATATCTTGTCTACGTGCCAAAACTGTTACCTGTGTAAAAATAATGTGATAATAGACAGTGAAATTGCCAGAAAAATAAAAAGGGCAATGCCAGAAAATATCACTATGGAATATCAAGATGAATTGATGAAAAATAAAGTGCCAGCAAACGTTACTACCATTAATCAAACAGTCGATGAATCAAATAATACCAAAGATGAAACACATATTGAACCTGTCGGTGACACACCAGTAAATATTGTGTATGACTCAAAATGGAATAATGATTATTCTACCGATTACGAGTTAAGAGGAGACAATAGCTACAATATCAAGAGAGAACATGGTGAACTATTTTATGGAACAGATTCAAAATGTCCAGAGTTGATCAATGATATTAATGATGTATCATAATATATTTTTGTATTAATATTCTACATTGCATTATTTCATTAAAAATATATTATGCATTACATTGTTATGTGTTCATTATTTTTAGAGTAAGCTAGCATATCAAACGTTTAGAATGTCTATTAAAACATCGAAGATGTAAGAAAAGGAATTCACATACATCTATTGTCAGACACATGGGATAACATTGACAAAATCTAGGTATCAGAATGAATAAATTCTTTATCAACATCAGTTGTTGGATATGTCATCATCTCATTATGAAAAAAATTGTAAGTAAGTAAGTAAGTAAGCATGTAAGTAACTCTTTCTTGAGTTCATCTCTTGGATACACAATACAGAAATTTAATTCAGGAAATTATGAAAAAAAATTGAACAAATTCTTTATTAACATTCGTTATCGATTGAATTCACTTCCTAGACAGACAATACAGCAATTTCACAAAATCTAAGCATAAGAGTGATTAAATTCTATATTTTTTTATTTATTTATTTATTAATCCACATAACGGTAAGCTAAAAAGCTTGTCGTACTAATACAATATATAATAAAATGAAAGGCAACACAAAGGTCTAAACTGAAAAGGCACTTGTGTAAAACTGGCTATCAACCAACATATTCTTAAACTATTCAACTGATCCGGCTTCAACAACTTCTGGCGGTAAATTATTCCAAGAGTCTGTGACCCTTTTAACAAATGAATTGTGTCCAATTTTCCTGTGGGTTCTTGGTGGGTAAATTTTATAAGGATGCAGTCGTGTCAAGTGGTAGTGGCTGAATTCGAAAAATTTTCCTACCTCAATATCGTCCACGCCTTTGATTATTTTGAATGTGTTTATGAGGCGGTACGGCGACGTCAGAAATGCAGTGAAGGAAGTTGGAGCCTAGTTAGTCTTTATGCGTAAGGAAGGTGTTTCACATAAGGGTTCATTTTTGTCGCCCGACTCTGAATCTTTTCAACTTGGGACTTGTCTGTTACATTTAGAGGAAACCAAGCAGAAGTATTATATTCAACAACTGGCTAAACAAATTATTTATAAAGTAATATGAAATTATTAAGATTAAACTTCCTGAAATTCCGTTTTAAATTGAGGAGTTGGTAATTTGCATTTCTTACTACAGTCGAAACATGTCTATGAAATTTTAAATGTGTATCAAAGTGAACACCGAGGCCGCGTACAAATTCTTCTGACGGTATCTGTGAGCCAGATAGGGAGTATGCACGGCTGGGCTGATTTTTATTCCCGTAATGAAGCACTGCACATTTTGATGCATTTACAAACATCGAATTAGACTCGCACCATCGTGTTATTGAAACAAGATCTTCTTGAAGCAATCCATTTCTCGGATACATAGGAAAAAGTTGACAAAATCTAAGTGTTAGAGTGAATAAATTTTATTTATCAACATCCTTTGTCAGATACATCGTATAAAATTGACAGAATCTAAGTGTCAAAGTGAATAATTTTTTTTATCCACATCCGTTGTCAGATACATCAAATAAAAATGACAAAATCTAAATTTCAGAATGAGTAAATGCTTTAACAACATCCTTTATCGGATATGTCGGATAAAATTGACAAAATCTAAGTATCAGAGTTAGTAAATTCAATATCAGCATCCTTTTCTCGGATACATAGGATAAAATATCGGATGAAATTGACAAAATCTAAGTATCAGATTGATTAAATTCTATATGAACATCCATTTCTCAGGTGCATGGGAATAACATTTACAAAATCTAGGTATCAGAATGAATAATTTCTTTATCAACATCCGTTGTTGGATATGTCATTATGTCATTCTGACAAAATTGTAAGTAACTAAGTAAGTAGGTAGGTAGGTAAGTAAGTAACAAACTCTTTCTTGAATTCACCTCTTGGATACACAATACCGAAATTTAATTCAG
This sequence comes from Artemia sp. Qi Xiang Cuo, assembly GCF_049724085.1. Lineage (NCBI taxonomy): Eukaryota > Metazoa > Arthropoda > Branchiopoda > Anostraca > Artemiidae > Artemia > Artemia sp. Qi Xiang Cuo. The sequence goes on from NC_142811.1 coordinate 21,323,824, forward strand.
GAAATTATAAAAAAAAAATTTAGACGGGATTACGTGCGCGCACGTAATTTGTCACGATTTTGTCAATATTATCCCATGTGTCTGTGAATTCCTTTTATTACATCTCCGATGTTTTAATAGACATTCTAAACGTTTGATATGCTAGCTTACTCTAAAAATAATAAACACATAACAATGTAATACATAATATATTTTTAATGAAATAATGCAATGTAGAATAATAATACAAAAATATATTATTATACATTATTAATATCAATGAGCAACTATGGTCATTTTGAATTTGTTCCATAAAATAGTTCACCATGTTCTCTCTTGATATTGTAGCTATTGTCTTCTCTTAGCTCGTAATCAGTAGAATAATAATTATTCCATTTTGAGTCATATACGATATTTACGGATTTGTCATCGAGAGGTTCAATATGTGTTTCATCTTTGGTATTATTTGATTCATCGACTGTTTGATTAATGGTAGTAACGTTTGCTGGCACTTTATTTTTCATCAATTCTTCTTGATATTCCATAGTGATATTTTCTGGCATTGCCCTTTTTATTTTTCTGGCAGTTTCACTGTCTATTATCACATTATTTTTACACAGGTAACACTTTCGGCACGCAGACAAGATATGGTTTACGATATTAGTAGAAGAGTAGGCCTTTCTCTTATTGACCTTCCGTTGAATGCTAATACCTAAAAGATGATGATTGGATGTATCAGTTGGTAATGTGTTACCTGCAACAGTAGCAAGGAGTTGTCCTCTATCATCAACGATTATCTTTATGTTGGCATTCTCTTTGAGTGCAATCATCTCCGGAAATCTCAATCTTGCATATCCACCATTTGTACAATGGAATCTTTTCGGTATTCCAAAGAAATTTAATTCCTTACTGTCATGACAATGCATGCATACATTTCCAATAGTGCCACCACTTGTACTTGTTTCATAGTTTAAATACTTCTCCTTGTTGGCATTCAATGCTACAATAACATTGTCATGTGAACACACTTCATTAAAATGCTCCATCTTCTCTTTTTTTAAGATATGACTTATGTGTCTATCGTTCCACTGCGTAAAAAATACTAATTTAATACATGCAATAAAGTAGGTAGTGTCGATAACCGGCCATAGAATACCAGTGGGAAAGCCAAACCGTGACTCTGGCCAATCACGGAGTACAATTGTTAGAGCCGTAAGCATATTTTGTCATTTTAAGATACGTACAAAAAAAAATAAAGTTGAATAATTTCGAAGTTTAAAAAAAAATAATGGTTTGTTTTTATGAAAAAAATATTGAATTAGAACCATCAGTCGTCATCATTATGAGTATCCAAAAATAGACTAAAGTTTCAGATTTGAACCAGAGAATTGTAGTTTCCATAATTTTCTTACAAAAAACTAGACTTTACGGCCAAAAACCCTTATTAGCTCAGATTTTACAGAAATAGTTTATTACCTAGCTCATAAAAGCCAGAAATAGCAAACTACCCACCTCAAATTGTAGGTTTCAGACAACACAAACCTATGAGAGACTAAGAAACCTAGCTCTGAAAAGACCAAATAGCATCCCAAACTATAGGTTTCAGACAACACACACCTATAAAAGGCTATGAGACCTAGCTCAGAAAAGTCAAAAATAGCAAACTACACATCCCAAATTGTAGGTTTCAGATAACACACACCTATGAGAGACTAAGAAACCTAGCTCTGAAAAGCCAGAAATAGCAAACTACCCACCCCAAATTGTAGGTTTCAGACAACACAAACCTATGAGAGACTAAGAAACCTAGCTCTGAAAAGCCCAAATAGCATCCCAAACTATAGGTTTCAGACAATACACACCTACACAAGGCTATGAAACCTAGCTCAGAAAAGTCAAAAATAGCAAATTACACAACCCAAATTGTAGGTTTCAGATAGCACACACCTATGAGAGACTAAGAAACCTAGCTCTGAAAAGCCCAAATAGCATCCCAAGCTAAAGGTTTCAGACAACACACACACATACAAAAGGCTATGAAACCTAGCTCATAAAAGCCAGAAATAGCAAACTACCCACTCCAAATTGTAGGTTTCATACAACACACACCTATGAGAGACTAATAAACCTATCTCTGAAAAGCCCAAATAGCATCCCAAACTAGAGGTTTCAGACAACACACACCTACAAAAGGCTATGAAACCTAGCTCATAAAAGCGAGAAATAGCAAACTACACACCCCAAGAGTTTACGGCCAAAAACCCTTCTTAGCTGAGATTTTATAGAAATAGTTTTATGTTTCGATCCAAAAATAGACTAAAGTTTCAGATTTGAACCAGAGAATTGTATTTTCCATAATTTTCTTACAAAAAACTAGAGTTTACGATCAAAAACCCTTATTAGCTCAGATTTTATAGAAATAGTTTTATTTTTCGATCTGAAAATAGACTAAAGTTTCAGATTTGAACCAGAGAATTGTATTTTCCATAGTTTTCTTACAAAAAACTAGAGTTTACGGCCAAAAACCATTATTAGCTCAGATTTTATAGAAATAGTTTATTACCTAGCTCATAAAAGCCAGAAATAGCAAACTACCCACCAAAAATTGTAGGTTTCAGACAACACAAACCTATGAGAGACTAAGAAACCTAGCTCTGAAAAGCCCAAATAGCATCCCAAACTATAGGTTTCAGACAATACACACATACAAAAGTCTATGAAACCTAGCTCAGAAAAGTCAAAAATAGCAAACTACACATCCCAAATTGTAGGTTTCAGATAACATACACCTATGAGAGACTAAGAAACCTAGCTCTGAAAAGCCCAAATAGCATCCAAAACTATAGGTTTCAGACAACACACACATACAAAAGTCTATGAAACCTAGCTCATAAAACACTGAAATATCAAACTAACCACCCCAAATTTTAGGTTTCAGACAACACACACCTATGAGATACTAAGAAACCTAGCTCTGAAAAGCCCAAATAGCATCCCAAACTATAGGTTTCAGACAACACACACCTACAAAAGGCTATGAAACCTAGCTCATAAAAGCCAGAAATAGCAAACTATCCACCCCAAATTTTAGGTTTCAGACAACACACACCTATGAGAGACTAAGAAACCTAGCTCTGAAAAGCCCAAATAGCATCCCAAACTATAGGTTTCAGACAACACACACTTACAAAAGGCTATGAAACCTAGCTAATAAAAGCTGGAAATAGCAAACTACCCACCCCAAATAGTAGGTTTCAGATCAACCCATCCCCCCCAAAACACTTTTCAGTCATTTCTTGTTAAAAATTTTTATTTCAACTCATCCACACGGGTTTTTCGCTAGCAACTCATCCTCCACTATAACTACGCTAATACATCCTTCTGCCAATCAACCCATCTCCCCCAAAATACTTTTCAGCCATTTCTTGTCAAAAATTTTATTTCGACTCATCCACACGGGGTTTTCGCTAACAATTCGCCCTCCACTATAACTACGCTAATACATCCTTCTGCCAATCATCCCATCTCCCCCAAAACACTTTTCAGCTATTTTTTGTTAAAATTTTTTATTTCAACTCATCCACACGGGTTTTTCGCTAGCAAATCGCCCTCCACTATAACTACGCTAATACATCCTTCTGCCAATCAACTCATCTCCCCCAAAACACTTTTCAGCCATTTCTTGTTAAAATTTTTTATTTCAACTCATCCACACGGGTTTGTCATGTGTTATTAATCTGTGATAACACGAGCGTGCGAAGCCTGTTTTCCAAAACTGACCGTTTCTTGTAACACAACTGGTTCTATTTAGATCGGAAAAAAGACAACGCATCTTAAATGCACGATGAAAAAAGGGACATTTTGAACGAGATAACTATTTCTAAAGAATTGAACTCATAAACATAGGATAAGGATGTAGGTTTACATAGTGGAAAAAAGAGCTTACTTTACGTTTTATAGCGGGTATACTCATCATATTGCAGGGTTTGTATTGTTGGGGGGATGGAGGGGGGGCTAAGTCCCCCTGAAATTTGAATTTACTAGTGGGGTGGTAAAATGATTTTATTTGGAAATAAATTAAGAAATTTAGTAAGCTGTACTCACATTGTAAATTGATGTATCTATTGCTTTAAAGTTAATAATATTCAATGTATTATCTATGATGTATCAAATCATTATGAAAATTAAATCTCAAGGACGAATACAAAATCACTCCTTTTATTTATAACCAATCACCGATCAAGTTATCGTATATTGAACAACCTCCGATGTCTCTGATTGGCCCTTAAAAAACGGATGTTGGCTCAAAAAACAGTCTGGTTGAAAAACGTAGAGTTGAAACAAACTTGTGTGGGGAATCCCCGCTAATACTGCTCACTTTTTTTGCAATGTTTAGGAACCGCTGGGGAATCCCCGCTCATTTGGAAAGGTACCAAAGGGACATAAGCAAATAGCATGTAGTTTCATAACGTGTTTAATCACGTGTAGAGGTCCCATAGAATAGCATAGGAAGGAACATAGTGCTATAGAATAGCATGGGAGGGACCATAAACCCTTAGAATAGCATGGGAAGGAACATAAACCCTTATAATAGCATCGGAAGGAACATAACCCCTTATAATGGCATAGAAAGGAACATACCGCTATAGAATAGCATAGCCAGGAACATAATCCACCCAAATCCATAGGTATATGCTCTGGAAAGGTGCCAAGGAACGTAATTCACCCAAATAGCACAAGAAGGAATATAAGGCAAGCAAATCCATAGTTACTTGCTCTTGAAAGGTGCCAAGGAACGTAATCTACCAAATAGCACAGGAAGGAACATAGAGTGAGCAAATCCATAGGTACATGCTCTGGAAATTCCTATGGCTTCAAGCAAATAGCATGGTAATTCCTATGGCCTCAAGCAAAATGGTACTTAGTCCTCTACTACTAACACTCCTTTCACACCCACCATTTCCCCAAACACATCCAATCAAAATTTTGAGATATCCATTTTGTTCAACGCAGTTAAAAATCTGGAAATTTTACCTTTGAGCAGGCCACTCCCCCCAAAGTCTTTAGGGCAAGGGTTATAAGCTATGCCCTGGAGGCATATAAGTTTTTATTGAAATCTTTGTCGTAGAAACTTGAAAAAAAGCTCATTCGATTGGAAATTCAAAGGTCTAGTGCCTTTTTAATAGTCAAAAATGACTTGAGGGCACCTAACCCCCCTCTCTTGGCCACTTTTTCCCCAAACACATCAAATCGAAATTTTTAAATAGCCATTTTGTTCAGTGTTGTGCATTTCCAGATATAAATTATGTTTTTGAGGAGGACAATCCCCCACAGCCCTCAGGGCAAGGGTTATAAGTTATGCCCTGGGGCCATATAAGATTTTTATAGAACGTTTCGAATGGAAATTGAAATGGCTAGTGCCCTTTTTTATAGTAAAAAATGACTGGAAGGCAACTAACACCCCTTCCACGCCCACCATTTCCCCAAACATATCCAATCAAAGTTTTTAAATAGCCATATTGTTCCAGGCAGTTTAAAGTCCAGGAAATAATACCTTTGAGCAGGACACTCCCCCCAAAGTCTTCAGGACAAGGGTTATAAGCTATGCCCTGGGGGCATATAAGGTTTTTATTGAAATATTTATCGTAGAAACTTGAAAAAAGGCTGATTCGATTGGAAATTCAAAGGGCTAGTGCCCTTTTTAATAATCGAAAGTGATTTGAGGGAAACTAAACCCCCTCTCACGCCCACCTTTTCCCCAAACACATCCAATGAAAATTTTTAGATAGCCATTAGTAGTAATGGTTCAATTAAAGGTAGCGGGGTTTCCCTCCACATAGCTACAATGCTTACAACGAGGATGTCCCCCCATGTAGCTATAATGATAAGTACGGGGCAGGTAGTAAATTACTATATCAATTAAAGAGAGCAGGCAGGTGTAGCTATAACAGTTTCAAGCGGACAGTACTCCCGCCATACAAGCAGACAGTACAATGATCAGATTCAGCCTACCATGAAAATTCGTTCTGTTCACGAAGCCATGGCTTTGGAGTTAAATATCATGTTTCTGTTAAAAGTCGTGAGTGTTTTCATGGTATGGTCATTCGTTTCCTGGTATGAAGTTATGAAATTCTGTCTGTAAATTAATTTGGTAGGCGTTGTTGTTTTATGTTTAACCTTGAACACGGGTATAAAAACTTTGACAATGAGTTATTTTCTCAGTTCAAAATTGGCATTTGAAATACAATGATGCATTCTAACAAAAGGAATATTGATGAAAGCTACACGCAAGAAGTAAGTTATTCTTTTATATTCTTAGTGGGTAAAGAAATTAATTCTAATATTATTTATTGGGTGGTTTATACATTCCCCTTATAGTTAACAAATTGTTAAATATTTTTGAGCCTGGATCTCCAAAGCTCGGTAAAGAGCAATATCAAAACAAGAAAAAAGTATGTAAACACTGCATTTAAATCGCTTGCGAGCTTAGTACATGAGGTAAATCATACCTATTTTTTATTCCGGCCCAAAGTTCCGCCCCCCCACTATGCCACAGTCGTCCACCCCCCACTCCACCAACCCACCTCCCTCCAACCCCCCTTCACTCCAACCCCCCCCCTCCCCCCAACTTTTTTTAACTTTTTTTTTAACTTTTTTTACATCTCTTAGAATGTCATGAAACATACTTAAAACATAAGAAAATCACATTTAATATTTTTCAACTTCAAAATGAGAATGATATAGATATGTGTGTCGCGACTTTTACTATTAGAAAAATAATGTTTCTAGTGACCACTTTTTTTCTGACAGTTTTTTTTTAACTTTTTTTTCTGAGAGTTTTTTTTAGTTTTTTTTTCAACTTTTATTTTACATCTCTAAATCATATCAGAAAAATAGAATGACACTTTAAGTTTAAATTTTTAAAACTTATTCTTGTGCATACTATTGATGAGGAGTGATGATTCTCTTTCAAGATTTTTTCATGAAAAACAAACTTTTTTTTATATCTCTAAATCATATCAGAAAAAATAGAATGACACTTTTGATTTAAATTTTTAAACATATTCTTGTGCATATTATTGATGAGGACTGATGGTTCTCTTTCAAGATTTTTTTTCATGAAAAACAAACTATTTTTTTTTTTAGGATTTCCCAGAACTCCCCTTACCCGTTAAGAAGATAAGGAAGGGTGAAGCGAATCCAGTGGTCATTTCAAACAGACCACCAGTTACACAATATGGTTGAAACCACTAAGTTCATCAAAATCCACCGTAAACCAGCCAGTAGCCAGCTGTCCACTGGTCAACCGCCACACCCAACATGCAAGCTATAGCTCCAATTCGAGAAGCTGATGTAGTCATGGAGCCAATCACCTCTCTCCGTGATTACGTACAAAATTTTGTATCTTCTCTCTCTCTTATCTCTGTATATATCTATCCCAGTGTGCGTGTTATAAAAAAAACAAGAAAAAAAACCTCAATGTCAATGTTAGGATCTAGCATGAATTAAGAATTAAAAAAAAAGTAATAAAAGGGTAGCGTTTCTACATATTTAGGTCATTAAACACTGAAAATATTTTTTTTTCAGCTTAATTGAGGTGTCACATCACCATATAAAAAAATATGGCATAATTTCTCTTTCTTATACCAGGTTACACTCGAAAAATCATATTAAACACAAACAAACAAATAAAAAAAAGAACTCAAAAACTCACACTCAAAAACAAAAAAAAAAAAAAAAACAAACACAATAACACAAAAACCCTCACACACACCCAAACCAACCAAACCACCTCCCACCACCACCAACAAAACCCACCCCCAAACACCGCACCAACAACAAACACCACCAAACCCAAACACATACAAACACACACACACACACACACACACACACACACATAAACACACACACACACACACACAGACACACACACACACACACACACACACACACACACACACACACACACACACACAAACACACACACACAAACACACACACATACACACACACACACAGACAGACACACACACACACACACACAAACAGACAATCTAAATATTCTTTTTCTGGTAAAAAAATAACTTCACATTCATTTTTTAGATAAATGTACAGGAACTCCCACCACCAACACAATTCGAAGATAATCTCAATGTTGAATCACCGGAATGGATTACAAATTTGTTAAGTGAATGTTTTGGTGATGATTGTAGTCGTGGTAGTAGTAATATGCTTCTCAGTCCTGATACTCTCGAGGGTTTGTTGAGTGAGTTTGGAGATTCCACACAACGCAACATCCCTACCTGTGAGCAAAATAGTGCTGGACATGAAGTACCAATAACGCCCCCTGTCATGCCCGTTTTTAATTGTAGTATGCTTCCTCCGAATATAAGAGATAGTTACATTAATGTACCAATTACATCTACAGGGGGTATAGCTCAACCAACTACCCTCGAATAAGCTGATCTTCTCATTCCTGATACACTCAAGGGTTTGTTGAGTGAGTGTGGGGATTCGACACCACGCAAAATCCCCATCATTGAGCAAATTGGTGGAGGACATGAAATCCCCGTAACGCCCCCTGTCATGCCTGATTTTAATTTAGTTGACTAATCCTTGCACAATGTGTATGTTTATAGGGCTGAGTTTGGGGATCCATTTAATTCAATAACATCAGGTAGCATCATAACGGATCTGGTAGACATAGTACACTCCGATGTGGGCAAGATTCGAGCCCTTCTTGAAAGAGTGATTCGGGTGGGGGGTGGAAGGGATGGGGTTAAGGCTGCCATCGCACAAAAAAATAATTTACTTAAATGAAAAGGCGGATGAGATCTATGAGCGTTATTACCGTACTGAAATGCTACCACTTCAATCGGACCTGAATAATTTTGAGGGTGTTTTATGGAATGGGTTGATAATATAGTAACGAAATTGGATAATTATACTGAGGTGGGTAGTGGGTCGGTGGTTTTATTTATTGGGAGTTTGGATATTAATGTGGGTAAATTTAAAAAGAATTTTATTTTAAGGGGAGACCACGGGAGTGGGGCGGTGGGGGCAAAATATAATGAAGATTTAAAGAAGTGTAAAGGTGTACAACGCTTCAATTTCGATACAGGGCTTCAATGCTTCAAACATGCATTTCTTGTGGCAGCTCACAAACCTCTGCAAAAGGAAGCTAGTAAGATACTGTTGGACGAGTATGCAGTTAATGGGAGTCCAAATTTCCCTTAAGTAGATTTTAATTGTTTAAATGATCAATATCCAGTAACACTTAATGGGATAACTATTTTTGAGTGGGCTAATGCACATTTAAAAATGGGTATTACTGTGCTACAATATGAAACAGAATTTGAGGGGGGTGAACGCAAAAAGAGGGTTATATTTCCAGTGAGGGCTCCGTCCATTGAATCAGTGGAACATTGGGTTTGGGTTCTTTTCACGCCAGCCAGTGATCCCGATTCTATTGAAAATTTTTCTCCAATACCAAAAATAAGTCTGGTTTTAAGTGAGGGTAAAGGGAATCAACGGGGGGAGGGGTACATGTTTCTATTGTCAAACATGCCTTTCTAGATTCCGGTCAGAAATTAAGTTAAACAATCATATGAAGCATTGCAAGCGTCACGGATGTCAATCTGTGCAAACGGTTAGCGGTGACAGGGCCATTTTGCGATTTAAGAACTTTCAAAATTCACTCCAACAGAGTGACAAGGTGGGTTTAGACTGCGAAGACACTCTCATAGATGTGTATGATCCATTGAATTCAAAGCTTGTTAATAAACATGAGGTCATTGCAGTCTCCTATGCTCACGCACAAAGAGACTCGTGTAATTCCATGCAATTGGTAGAGGTAGTTCAGAGATTGCTTGGTGAGGATTGTATGCTCTCAGCCGTGACAGCACTCATTAAAACAGCCAATAAATCGATATCACGGCTGCGAAATACATCCTATCCAATGAATCTATCACCAGAGGAGGAGTTGGCCATTAAAACTGATAGATGGTAGCCAACGGTTTCAACGTCACAAGGGTACATAGAGCCCTTCAATTTGACCAAAAACCCTATTTGAAAACGTTTATTGACACTTTTGTCGACAAACTTTCCGAAGCGAAAACAAAGGTTGGAAAGGAAATTTTCAACTCATTTTGAACTAAGCCCTTGATAGAACGCGTGAGAGCGTACTTAATCGGAGACGCTGTGACGTTGTGATAGACCAGAAATAATGTAGTTGACTCGTTGTTGATTCAAACTTCACATCATTTTCCATCATAGACTCGAATGTGGTCCTCTTAAATAGAAAAAAAAAGAAATGTAATTCTAAATAAAAATATTGCAGCTGGCAGTGCAATAACCGAAATATCAATAAAACTCATGTTGGCATTCTTTAACAATGTGTGTAGGCGCCAATGGCCGGGGGAGGGAGAAGTTCAAGTATATTATGGGGATACCGATTCACTTTTGCTAAAAGTTAGAACCGCGAATTTATTGGAAGATTTGGGAAAAGGCCCACACATTTGCTCTTGAATGGACTTTACCAATTGGGACGAGTCCATTTACTCAGAGCTAGTGAAGCGTCAGGCCCCAAATCAGTTATTAATGTTAAAATTAGAGAAGGGAAGTGACTTGATTTCCAGGGGTGTGCTTGCAGGTTCGAAGGTGTACTGTGTGCAAACACACAACGACGTAATCAAAAAAGTCTGCAAAAGGGTACCTAGACACTACATGAATAAGAATTTCGACATGAATGTATATAGAAACTGTGTGGAAAATAGTATAGTTCCAAGGGCGAAGGTCATGGCGATTCACTCTTTAAAATTTAAAAACCACACGGTTTTAGTTGATAAAATAGCCATGTGTCCCGTGTCGGATAAAGTCTATATGTGCGCGGATGGTGTGAAGTTGCTACCCCATGGACATTATCTAACTTCTGACCAAAGTGTGTGTCGAGATTATAGACATCGCCTCGGTCGGTAAAAATTCAATAGTAAATGGTTTGGTAGTGGTGGGATTCCTTTTTTTAATAGATTTTTTTCAATTCAGCATTATTTTTTTTCCCAACTCAGCAGTTTTTCTTATAGCAAAGTAGAGTCGTATGTTTTTTTGTAAATAAAAAAGTATTCAATTTTTTTTGCCCCCGCGGCCGGCCCGGGGGGGGGGTGGGTACCGGCCTTTGGCTGGCCGCTGCCATCGGCGGCCAGCCGATTGTTATGTGATATTGTAATTGTAATTTGTTATGTGATAGTGCCGTTTTCATGTTTTTTTATGTGTGTGTATATTAATCAAACATGTAGTATTTTTTTATAGTGATGTTTTTATTCTGTAAATAAATAACATGTATCATTCTTAAAAAATGTTTTCTTGTTCTTCTCGAATCTGATTAGGGAAATTACTACTATTATTTATAGAAGGAAATGATGCAATGTACAGTCAGTTGTGTTTTGACATCGATGCAAGCTATGTATCAATTTAGAACTCCATTTAGATCGTTTCTTTGTGGACCATCAATGTCTGGCAAAACGAAACTTTTAAAAAAAATAATTCAAAATCGTGATAAAATTTTTTTAGAAAATCCAACTAAAATTAACTATTGCTACAGTTTTTGGTAAGAATCCTATGATAGAATAAAAACTATTGCCCCAGACCGAAATTCATACATGGACTTGACATTTTCAACAGTATTGAATCAAACTCTCGGTTGATTATTGACGATCCGGCTGAGTCCATTGAAGAATGGTCTGAGGAGATGATACAATTGTTCACTGTCCGATCTCATCATCAACGGATCTCCGTAACCCTAGTTCTGCACAATCTGTTTCAGCAGAGCAAGTGTATGAGAACATTTGCTTTGAATTGCACCTACTATCTCATCTAGAGGGTTGTTCGTGATTCCAGTCCCCTCATAAAATTAAACAGACAGGTGTAACCGGGTGAATCAAAATTTCTACACTCTGCCTACACTCAGGCTACGAATAAACCCTATGGATATATTCTATTAGACCTGAATCAGAACACTCCCGACAATCTGCGTGTAGTCACCGACATTTTTGATAATGAAATTACTGTATATCTGCCGGTGAACAGTAAAAAAGGTCGTTAGTTGCAATCATAACACTGAAGAGACTACATGAACATCGACATTTATTCACCGTCCTAGGTAATTCAAAACCACGACATAGGAAGGCCATACTCAAACATGGTGTCGACAGAGAATTCATTAATCTCGTATCTGAACTTATTTTGAACCTAACTGAAGGCAATGTTCAACTGCCAGAAGGTGTTAAGCAACAGAAAAAGCAACATCGTTCCCTTTTATGCTCCCTAGCATCAGTTGCAAGCAAAAATAAATGAAACGATTTTAAAAGAAAACGACTTCTTCAAGCGGGTGGTAACTTCTTTACACGTTTACTGCCAATTATTGCAGGACTTGTCAACAGTTTTCTCTAGAGAGAGAGAATGGCCAAACCCTATAAATTGACTCCAATTGAACTCGCTCTTTCGCCAAAGGAACATTTCGAGGACAATCTCAATAAATTCATTAACAATGAGACAATTGCCGACGATGAAAAATTAATTCTGCTTCAAAATGCACTTCGCAGAGTTGACAAACACAAGCCCTATCGTGAGAGACCCCTCAAAGTAAATTTCAATGATCACAATAAGGAAATGACTCCATCATCATCATCATCATCATCATGAACAACGATAATACCAAAAGAAGAAGAAGATTTGTCTAAAGTTATAATAAGTGTTGCAGATCTAATGCCACATTCCTGTCGTGAACAGTGTAAAAGACTCTTGACATATCTCAATGACAGTGAACATGTTCAAATTGATGCTAATGGGAATCAAGTTGTAATGGCAAGACCTATATTCTACTTTATTTATTATCAGATTTGGTCACGAATTGTAAAAGACTTGTATCCTTTGACAGCCACCTGCATACATTTTTAAACTCATCAAACTTTCCCAAAAGCCTTATTGCAAATAAACATATTTTAAAACGATTAAAGGAATTTAGTCAAATATCTAAAGATGTTTTTAAATCATTTTTGGAAAATACTAGCCCACCAAGTGGAAATGATTTGAAAAGAGCTATAAGTGGGGGAGTCAAGCGAAGACGTCTTAATATCACTGCATTCCCCTCACCATCACCTGTTAGTATGCAAATGGGCAGTGGACACTTCTCTATGTGTTTACGTTCAAAATGGATGAAGCATTGAAACATGTTTATGAGAATATTGGTGCAGTGGGAAGTTTAAGTTCACCCACCACACTTGCTCAAGTCACTGGACTTGAAAAGAATCGGGCGGCAGAGTATCTACAGAATGAGTCAAGTTACACTCTACATCATAATCGTAGAGTTCGTAGTAATCACTATCGAAAAACTAAAGCCTTTTTCCCATTACAAATACTACAAGCAGATCTTTTGACTCTGGATAAGATTAAGTGGCGTCACAATACACCGTACAAGTACATTCTACTTGCAATCAGTGTTTTTAGTCGCTATGAATATACCATACTATTGTGATCTAAGAATCGTGAAGAAGTTGCTAAGGCTCTTAAAATAATCCTTGGAAAGGATTGCAATAAGAGCACCCAGATAGGTCAGGGAATTGAATTTGTTAATCCTCTTGCAAAGAAGGTTTTGTTTAATTACATTACAACCTGCTCTCATAGTCACATCTCAGTAAAAGCAACATTTCCCAAATGACTAATAAGAACTATTTGAATTTTAATTTCTATATATTGCACTTTGAAAAATACTGCTGCTTTTATTCATGATTTGGATAAAATCATGTTGATTTATAATCAACGTCCACATCGATCCTTGTCCAACTCAACCCCAACAGAAGTTCATCATGATGTCAATACATTTGACACTTTTCTTAAACAGTATTCCAATGGTGATTGTGGTGGTGGTAATGAGAAGAAAGAGAAGAAATTAAATGTTGGTGATACTGTTTGAGTCAATCGAACTACTAATGTTTTTGAAAAGGGTAATTACTTATGGTCCACTGAACTTTTTAAAGTCTCCAAACTCTTGGACACTATCCCCATAAAGTATCGTCTACGTGACGTGAAAGATGATGAGATTCTTGGCAGCTTTTATGATTATGAATTACAAAAAGTTAAAAACACCGGAATCTATCAGATTGAAAAGATATTAAAGACTTGTACTCACAGGGGCATGAAACAGTTGCTTGTTCGTTGGCTAGGATACAACTCTGATTTTGATTCTTGAATCAGTGTTGAAGATGTTGACAATGCCCAATGATTTTTATGTAGCAATTATCTACAATGTCTCCGATCTTCTCTACAATGGTTTGAATAAAACTAGTGCTTTTTGGACGAAACTCTCCCCCGCCATCAAATTCGATTATGTAAAGTATGAAGTGGCTCTTGTTGACTGCATTCTCAAAAATACCTATGATATTCTGAGAAAAGATCATGTGTATGGGATAAAAGTTATACCATTCGATTGGTCACTCTTTGTCGAATATGAATGGGATGAAGCACTTAAATCTTGTGAATATCCGGATTTCACACTGAGATATAAAGAATATGGTACTATGACGATATGAGAAAAATCTCATATCGTAGGAATGGTACATTCCATTTTAATTATTCAATAGAACACGATAGGATTTACATTACCTCACCTGTTGACACTGAAATGATTCATCTCAATGACAATCTGAGAGATGTTCTTGGCTTTAAACAGAATATGATCAATGGGGAAAACGCTGGCGCTGTTAAAGGGATGGATCAAGTTGTTTTTGCTGATTATCCACCTGGTCTCGCCTCGGACTCTTGCATATTTCTTTATGCATCCTTTGTGGAAACATCGAGAGTTGGTAATTCAAATCTCCCCCTCCTACGTGTTCTTGAACGAAAAACAACCCATGAACATGTACATTACTATAATATAAAGCATCTTCAGTATGTTCCTGTAAACACCTCGTATTTGGAACTCTGTCGGTTAACACTAAGAAGTGAATTAGGTGATCCTCTAGCAATAACAAAAGGTTTGGCCGTGATTACATGTCATTTTAGACCCATTCGGCAACAACAAAATTGCTAATAGAAAAAATATATTTTTATGCCCTGATATTGATTGCTATGTTACTGCTCTCCAACCATAACAATTGGATCATGGAATGGACTATTATAAAAGCCCTTCATAAATGTCGGGCTATGGTCTTGGCAGTTGGTTTGCTAAGCTGTTTCGCTCTGCAATACCACTGGCTAAAAAATATATTGCGCCGGTTGCAGCAGATTTTGCATTCTCAACGCTACACGATTGGGGGGAAGGTAAAGACTTTAAAGAAAGTTTTTCAAAAAATCTCAGGTCCAGCGCACGATCCCTTGGCGAGCGATTGAAACACAGTGGAAAAGGTTTTAAAACTCTTCACTCATGAGTCTCTACTCAGGTCAGAAGCGAAAGACATCATCACTCTTGTCAAAGAAAAGTAAGAAAAAGAAACCAAGAAGAAAAATTGTTAGATCGAAAAGGGATTTCTTTTCCTAGATGGCATGTCTACCCCACAAAGAATCTCATCCCACTGTCACCACATCTCTAAATCTTTTCAATGCAGAAAGTGTTGATGTCAGTGTAAAACACGGGTACTATGAACAACTCTATCCACATCAACCCCTCTCTGAAAATATACACTTTCAAATTTATTCCAATCAAGATTATTTCATAGATTTATCATCCAAATTTATTGTTTTCAAGGTTGCGGTGAGGAAAAAGTCTGACAATTTACCTCCCTCCAATGTCGATGAACTATCCTATGAAAATGATATACTACACAATTTATTTAAACAAATATGTGTCAATATAAATGGAACATTGGTGAGAACTAGCAACAATCTATCAAACTATGCTAGTTACATGCAATTTATGTTGATGACTCCAATGGCCTATAAGAAATTGAGAGGTCTGCCAATGGGCTATGACTATAGATCAAATGTTGATACTGACGATGAACTCACTTGGGCAGTGAGCAAGGAGTATCATTTAGTTGGTAGACTCAATCATGAAATATTCATGAAATATATTGGGGGGTATCCCAATGGATACCCCCCGATGTTAAAATTGATATAAAGTTACAACTTGCACTGTCCAATTTCATATTGAGAAAAACACTTGATGCAGCACCCGATGCTAATGTCAATCTCACTTCAGCAATACTTTATGTGCGAAAACAACAGGATATGTTGCTTTGGCAATTGAAAAACTAAGAGCCTCTGGAAATAATATCAAACTGCTCGTTCCTCACACAATCGCCAATCAACGTCATATTGCCACTGGATCAAGTACCTACAACGATTCTTCATTTATCAATGTTGAAATTCCATCGAACCTTGCCTTGGCTTTTGTAAAAAGTGCCAGTGCCATAGGATCGTGGAAAAGCTCGCCACATGAATTTGAATTATTTGGACTTTTCTCTCTTGTCTGTAAAGTAAATAGAATTCCTCTCTACAATTTGTCCTTTGATAAATCCTACAGGACCCTATATGAATTGACAATGCAATCCCTAGATCGAGATTCTCAACTATATGAAAATGGTGTTACCGATTCAATGTTCGCAAAAAGTCATGGTATCATTGTTTTGGACTTGTCTGGTACTCTAGATATGAGCATGGTCCGAACGGGTACTGTACGTTTAGAGTGTACCTTTGACAAACCATTGACAGAGTGTAACATTAATCTCACTCAATCAATTTGAAACCTATTGGGAAATCACCCCCGATGTTAGTGTTCTATTAGACTTGGCACCATGAACACCAATCAAATAATCGATGTATTTAACATGGACCCTTTTATGTCCAAATACAAATCCCATTGTTTACCCTCAGATTTCCTTGATTATATTCATACCGTTAATAAAACCATTATCATTGTTATTAGTAGTCCATCGACTTCGCAGACGGGCCATTGGCTATGCATTTATCAAACAGAAAAGAATATAGAATTTTTTGATCCTCTTGGTCTACCATATGCATTCTACACACCACACATCAAAAACTACCTTGAAGGAAGTGGGAAAACAATTATTCAAAATTGGATGCAAGTACAAGATTTATCAACCAAAAGCTGTGGTTTTCATGCATTACTTTATTTCATTTTTCGATGTCGTGATTATACATTCAGTGAATTTCTCAACATTTATATACACAGTCCTCGTTTGAATGACTTTCTAGTAGAAAATAGCCTCTCAGACCTGTACAGTATTGATTTCAGTGCCCTAAGAATAAAGTGTTTTATAAATGTATGTGAATTTGCTTATTAATAAAATATATATGCACTATAAAAAAGTCTCTTGTCTTCATTTGTTTAGATTTCTTCTTCTTCATAGTCATTTAGATTGTCATCATTATAGTCATCGTCTTCGACAACGATTAGTGGTGGCAGATCATTGGGATTCAACTTGTAATGATCCTGGCGTGCAAAGTCAGGGTCACATTTTCCACAATATATTGTAACTTCATTTTTATTAAATCTTTTTGTGAAGTCAATGATACTATTACGATTCATATTGAAAAATCCACCTGTTTCTATCTGATTATTTGAAGTAATGTCACACACAATATACTCATATGAAGAATTACTTTCTGTCACAGCCAAATAAAAATCACTAGGTTTATAATCATTACTTGCATTGTCCTCACAACGATGACGCACCATACTCTCTTCATTTTTGTACAATTGAAACGTGCTCCAAATTCTTCTTCCCAATACAATTTAAATCTACGACGATACCAATCCCGTAGAAATATACTGAAGTCACGTCTAGGGTTTTTGCAATCATACCAGGGTAAGTATTTTCCCACTGGTCACACTTATCATAATGACAATTGGAGCATAGATAGCCGTTAGGATGAGAGTCACAAGTCTCTTTAAGACAGGTATTACAGTCCTTAATTTGTACAGCATATCCTTTATGCAATTTACACGGATTGTATAGTCTACACTTTTCATTATAGTCATCATCTGTAGTACAGTTCTCACATGATGTCCAGCTGCCCAATGTATATAAACATAGTGAACATGTATGACAAATTTTTTCGATGTTTTCCGTCTCACTGCCAAAAAGAAACTGACTCAAAATCAATAGAAAAATAACATTGTCTTCTAGGAGGAGGAGGAATCAAGCATCGTCACAAAAACTTATTTCCTACTGTTTTAAAGAATGAATTTCTAGGTAGTGGTTAAAAGCAGAATCACAATGTCATTTTGCTTCGTTTCAATTAATATATCTATAAATTGAGTAAATGCATTTGATTCACAATGCATAAGCTTCATACAATAGTCCAAAGATGGGAAATCAGTTCCCATTATACTGTTAAGTATTTCTAGAGAAAATATTTTCTGTTGAAGAGATAATTCCAAAAAGTCATCATCTAACACTAAACATTTTTCCAATTTGACTAGATTCCGTAAGATCTTCTGTTTCTCAAATCCAATCATTCTTGATACTCCCACTACCAACTATAGACTAAAATAACAACCATGGTTTCGTGAATAGCACGAATTTTCATGGTAGGCTGAAGCTGATGATTGTACTGCCTGCTTGTATGGCGGGAGTACTGCCCGCTTGAAACTTTTATAGCTAGACCTGCCTGTTCTCTTTAATTTATACTGTCATTTTCTACCTGACCCGTACCTATCATTTTGGCTGCATGGGGCGACATTCTCATTGTAAGCATTGTAGCTATTTGGGGGGACACTCTGCTACCTTTAATTGAACCATTACTACTGCCATTTTATTCAACGTAGTTGTAAGTTTTGGAAATTATGTCTTTAAGGATGACAACACATCCCCCCCACAACCCTCAGGGCAAGGGTTGTAAGTTATGCCCTGGGAGCATGTAAGGTTTTTATAGAAAGCGATGTTGTAAAAACATCAAAAAGGGCTTATTCAATTGAAAATTGAAAGGGCTAGTGTTGGGGTTCCACCCCTGTTTCTTTTCCTTTCAGATAAATGAGCTGTTTTCGTTTTCTTAATTACATTTGCTTATAGTATAATTTCAAAAGACAGGTTGAATTCTCGTTGCTAAGTTAGAGGTGTCGCAACAAGTAAGCTTTGAACCAAGTTCTATTTTTGGTACTTCCTGGTTTGAGAGTCACTGAAACATAAATATGAGACGCAGAATTGGGTTTGAATGGGGATGTAGCTGATTGGCTGGGCCAAGCGAAGGTCCACCCATATGAACAGTTGTGTGAAAATATTTGTTTTGTTTTAGTCTTCGTTAGACCCCGTTCAGGGAGATATGTTTATGGGGGATTATTGTGACCCTTTTGGAAGAATACAAGTAAGGTATTTTCTACAAACTGTGTACTAGTTTCCGTAACCCAGGCAGGGTAGGAATAGAGCTACGAGGTACCGTCATTATTATATTGACAGGGAGTTTTGTTACCTCCAAGGAGAGAGTTAAGAGATTTTCTAGCCGTAACCCAAGGCGGGTTAATTTGGCTTTAAAAAGAAGCCATTTGACCATTTGATCGCGTTATCATACCCTGGGACAGGGTATACTGTAAATCGTGTAGTACCAAACCCGATATTTGCAGAACCGGTGTGGTAGACGCGGGAATCACATTATAATTTGGGGCCGGGGATTTCCCCTCCAATAAGTGGTGAAACCCGTATATTACCACGCCAGTGGCGTTTGGACCTACCGGTATTACTGCCAGCGGCTACGCGCCACGAAAAGAAAAGTGGGAGCCAGAAAAGGTACTATCAGTAAATCCGATATTTACGGAACCGTTGGGGTAAGAGCGGGAATCCCACTAACATTTGGGCCGACAAGGGGTTCTCCCCTTCGAGTAAGTGGCATAGCAACCTTTTTGCGCCATTTTTGCCTCAATAAGTGGCGACACCCGTACTTAAACACCAATGAGTGGTGGCAGCAACAAAAGGAGCTATCAACAGCACTGATAGCAAAAGAATTCCGCGTTTTCGAAGAGACAAGTAATTTAGCCTACAAGAGTAGCCTATTGTGGTTACATATAAAGAAAAAAAATACGGAATCAATTAATGAAATTATCAAGATCTATTATGGGCTGTGCCTTGTGAGATCATAATTGAAAAATTTAAGAATCAATATATCGCGCAACTAATTAGTGTGTAAACATATAAGGCTAAAATTGCTGCGTGTCAAAGCAATTTTTCGCGAGAGACCGGAAGTTACAAATAAAAGAATTTTCATTTAGACTGAAGAGGTAATTTCAGTTAACAACATTCTGAAATTATATCCGACAGAGATGAGATTAAATCAATACCAAGAAGGGCGAGTGAAGCCCATAGAAAAAGTAGGAAAATAGAAAGAAAGGCTAATATGGGGCCTTTGAGAGAGAGCACCGCGAATATGAGGGGAAAATGCAGGCTGAGAAAGATGAAATTAGAAAAAATAGAAAAGTGGACGAAAAGGCTAGAGTAGCCTGTAAAGAGAGAGACAATACGGATATAGAACGAACAGATTCAGAAAATGAATTAAGAAGAAATAATGACAGACGAAATCAAAGTAGTCCGAGTAGAAGGAGCAGTGTTGAATCGAGATCCAGCAGGGGCTCGCGAAAGAGTACTCAAATAGATACAACACAACAAATATTAAATTTCATGAGAGAAAGAGAGGTAGCCAGAGAAAAAAAGGAGGAGGAACATAGAAAAGAAAGAGAGAAAGATAGACAAGAAAGAGAGAAAGAGAGGATAGCTAGAGAGCAGAGAGAAGAGAATATTAGAATAGATAGAGAACGAAAGGAAGAGGCTGATAGGATAGCAAGAGAACGAAAAGAGGGGTAAGATAGAATAGAAAGAGAGAAAGAGAGGATAGCCAGAGAACGAAAGGAGGAGGAAGATAGAGAACAAAGACAAAGAGATAGAGCAGCCAAAGAAAAAAAGGAGGAGGCAGACAGAGAGGAAAGAAAATACATAATGGAAATGATTGCAGGGAAAAATTTTCAAACGTGTAAAAGAACCGCATGGGTTAGAAGCCCGGTAAAGATAATATTCCGTTAACTACGGGGGAAGGTGGACCGGCCCATAAAATAAATTGGAAGGCTGTGCCACCCTATCGGAAAAAAGAAATGCTTGATAGTCAAAATGATGATAATCTGGTAAAAATTGATTCTTCGTATCCTGTTTCTAAAAATTGCCAAAATAAAGAGGAGAAAGTATCTTATAAAAGAACGAATTGGGCTATAGCACATAATCAAGGAAATATTGACGAGTTTGTCAAATTACATAAAATAGAAGGAAAATTAAACAAAAAATTCACCTAAATGGTGATTGACTCAGGGAGTCAGCAAACTTTTGTGCAAATGAACCTAACTAAAAAGACAAAAATACACAATAAAAATAATATTGCAATAGTATATTACTATGGAGATAAGCACCAATGACCGTCTGCTTGGGTTAGAATAGAAATTGCAAGGAACGACGGTACAATCCAGAGAAAAACGATAAAGGTAGGCTTAGTACCTACGCTAGCAGTGGATGTTTTAGTTGGAGGAGACTTTGGAGATATCGGAAATCAGAAATCCAAATTTCCAGAAAATGTAAAAATTGAGGAAACTTTTAACGAGTGCGAGACGCCGAAAAGAATTTGCCAAAATGAAACACCAATTGTACCAGAGAAAAAGGAGACTAAATTTATTGTACGCGCTTTTCCTCGGAAAATTCGGGAAATTTTAGTACAATATGAAAAACCAAACTTCGGAATTCAGTTCCCATTTGATAACGAACTATTTGGTTCTGCGGTAAGAATAAGAAGACTAAAAGAGAGAAAAGAAATATTAAACGGAGCTACAATAAAGTAATGCAGTCAAAGATAGAGGACACTGGAGGCCAAATCAGATATAACGATTATGTATTATTTTGCGAGAATGACAAAATTGAGAAAAGTAGAGATGAAAAGAGGAGTGAAAAAAGAGACAAAATTTGGAGATTCAGCCTGCAGTGGCAAAAAATAAAAAAAATGTTGGATGGGCTGTGCCTTAATAACATAAATAATAGGGAGAAAAATAAAAAGTTGGATGGGCTGTGCCTTGATAACATAAATAATAAGAGGGAAAAAGAGGTCAAAGACCCATGGGGAATAAAACAAGATGGTTACAAAATAGAGATGAATGACCTACAACGGGTCGGGGGAAAGTTGGGAGATATTGAATGTCGAGTAAGATTGGAAAAATTGGAAAGGAATCTGAGATTAGTATTATCAATTCAAAAGATATCCCTTTACCAAGATTTTGCCTCTCTGATCTGGAGTCCTTGGGGGATACACTCTCCCAGTCACTTCATACTTCACCCAAACCCTTGTCCAGTAACCCTATTCATAGTTGTTATTCTTCATGGGAACCGACAATTATTTCCAGCAAATTGTATTCAGTGGGAGATGTATCTAAGTTTCATCTTCAATTAGCAGCAACGCATATTCTGCATTTAATTATCCCAGGGGAGGGAACCCAGAAAAAAGGCGATTCATACTTCTCTCAAAATTTTACTTCAATCCCAGTACCCTTATCGTTTTCACAAGCCTTTGCATTTTTGGCCTTAGATTATTTGAAATTATGCCAAGGGGCAATTTATTGTTTGATTGAGATGTGGGTTGTTCCCACAGATGGAAATTAAGAGGCTAGTGCAGCCAATTTTTCATGATGGCTGGCATCATCACATGTGCCAGAAACTGATTCTCTGCTCCTCTCAAATGTAAATTCGTGAGAGCGAGAAAATTTTTTGTTTTTATTGTGCTACGCACACTCATTGTCTACGAATCTTGGGAGAATTCAACTTTCAAAACCTATTGCAGATGCTATACGATTTAGACCATGGTGGTCCTACAATAGAGACGTGTCAATGAAGACCGATCTAGAGCCAAGCGGTGGAAGTGGTAGCACAGACACTGGTGGAAGAGAGAAGGCAAATGAATTTTATACAGTTGAAGCTATGTGTTTATGTTCCTAAGGTTGGACCAAGTTAGCACGTGCGCGGTCATTTATTTTACGGGGTGAGGTGTTGGGGTTCCACTCCTGTTTCTTTTCCTTTCAGGTAAATGACCTGTTTTCGTTGTCTTAATTATATTTGCTTATAGTATACTTTTTGAAGACAGGTTAAATTCTCGTTGCTAAGTTAGAGGTTTCGCAATAAGTAAGCTTTGAACCAAGTTCTATTTTTGGTACTTCCTGGTTTGGGAAGTCATTGAAAGATAAATCTAAGAGGTAGAATTGGGTTTGAATGGGGATGTAGCTGATTGGCTGGGCCAAGCGAAGGTCCACCCATATGAACAGTTGTGTAAAAAATATTTTTTTGTTTTAGTCTGCGTTAGACCCCGTTCGGGGAGATACATTTATGTGGGATTATTGTGACCCTTTTGGAAGAATACAAGTAAGGTATTTTCTACAAACTGTGTACTAGTTTCCGTAACCCAGGCAGGGTAGGAATAGAGCTAAGAGATACCTTCATTATTATATTGACAGGGAGGTTTGTTACCTCCAAGGAGAGATTTAAGAGATTTTCTAGCCGTAACCCAAGGTAGGTACATTTGGCTTTAGAAAGTGGCCATTTGACCACCCGATTGTTTTTTCATACGCTGGGACAGGGTATGCTGCAAATCGGGTAGTACCAAACCCGATATTTGCAGAACCGGTGTGGTAGATCCGGGAAAACACATTATAATTTGGGGCCGGGGCTTTCCCCTCCAATAAGTGGTGACACCCGTATATTACCACGCCAGTGGCGTTGTGACCTACCGGTATTACTGCCAGTGGCTACACACCACGGACATTGGTGGGAGCCAGAAAAGGTCCAATCAGTAAATCCGATATTTACGGAACCGTTGGAGTAAGAGCGGGAATTCCACTAACATTTGGGCCGACAAGGGGTTCTCCCCTTCGAGTAAGTGGCATAGCAACCTTTTTTGCGCCATTTTTGCATCAATAAGTGGCGACACCCGTACTTAAACACCAATTGCTAGTGCCCTTTTAATAGCCGAAATTGATTGAAGGGCAACTAACCGCCCTCTCACGCCCACCATTTCCCCAAACACATCCAATGAAATTTTTGAGATATCCATTTTGTTCAACGTAGTCGAATGTTCTGGAAATTAGGTCTTTTAGGATGATATTCAATCAAAGTTTAGAGATAGCCATTTCGTTCAACGTAGTTGAAAGTTCTGGATATTATGTATTTAAGGATGAGAAACCCCCAGAGTCCCCAGGACAAAGGTTGTAAGCTATGCCATCGTTTTTGTTTTTGATGTTGACCACATCAAAAGGGCTTGGGCCATTTTTAATAGTAGGCTATTTCAAGCCCACCGTTTCCCCAAACATATCCAATCAAAATTTTGGACAGCCATTTTGTTTAACGTAGTTGAAAGTTCTGGAAATTTTGTCTTAGAGGATGACAACCACCCTAACAGACCTTAGGGTAAGGGTTGTAATTTATGCCCTGGGGGCATATATAGTGTTTATAGAAAGCGTTGTCATTTCTAAAAGGGCTCATTCGATTGGAAATCGAAAGGTCTGGTGCCCTTTTTAATAGTCGAAAGTGATTGGAAGGCTTGAACTTTTTATAGTAAAGATCGATGTGGGTATAATGTATGATTTTTTGTTTG